>NC_089587.1:223708912-223998007 GCF_019320115.1 Miscanthus floridulus | reverse complement strand
ACCTAACTAATAACACAACAAACATCGTCTTATTGCCAAAGAAACCCTTGAGGCCAAATCAATGGGTGATTTCTGGCCCATCAGTCTCATACACACCATATCAAAGATCTTTTCCAAGCTATTGACAAATAGATTGGTGCCCCTCCTAAACAGTCTAGTCTCGCAAGAGTCAAAGTTCTTTTTATGAAAACTACACAAGACGAAGACGCCAGCCTGTTGGATTGATCTCCCACGCCATTAGGCCCAACGGCCTTTGGGCCTTGTTCTCGCGCCCTGATCGGGGGCGCTCAACCCTACATGGTTGGTGGGCCCCCGTCGCCCAGCGCTATAAAGGAAAGGTGGGGGCCGGGGCTCGCAGTACGAGGTTCACCGCGCTACCAAACACCCCACCGACATCCTAACCCTAACCCGATCATGAGAAGGGGCGTTGCCAGCGACGGGAAGCACCACCGACGCCGGCAACGCCACCCCGACGCACACGCCGCCGCCAAGGATGCCACTGCACCGACTTCTCTCTCCATCGACCGTCGCTGCCGGCGTGCAGATGGCATCAGGGAACGAGATCCCGACCGGTGCTTCGATCACTACGGCCTTCGATGGTCTGCAACCTCTCACTCCCCTTCTCTCTGCCTCTCTGTAGATCGTGTATTGGGATCTTTGATTACTGGGATTTTGACTCGATTGAGTCCTACGAAATTTTAACAATGGTATCAGAGCCAGGTGCCTCTGTGTATCCCTAACCGGGTAAAGAAGAAAAGAGAACAGATCCATTTGGATCAGAGAAGAGATAGGGCCCTCGGCTCACGAAGCCGAACCCTAAGACCTAACCCTAATTCCCCACATCAAATCAGAGTAGGGGAAAGGGGAAGAAGGGGAAGAAGAAAGAAAAGAAGGGTCGGAACCCTAACCCTAACCCTAGTTTCCCATTCGGATGAACGAAAAGAAAAGAAATCAAAAGAACAGAAAACCGAATCGGCAAAATCGAATCGAAAAACAAATCCCTAACCCTAATTTTTTCCCCATCCCCACCACGGGTTAATCCCAGAAGAGAGAAAGGACGGGGAAGAAGGTAAAAAAGGGGGGCGGACTCACCTTCGCCGGCGTGGGAGAAGAAGAGCCGAACCGGCCCTTCACCAGCGCGGGAGTAGAAGAGCCGATTCGGGGCGCTGCTCGTCGGGCTCGGCCAAAGGGGTGCCGCGGCCTGGCCGCTCGACGGCGGCGTGCTCACCCGTTGGAGAGCACGCGCGCCGGCGAGGGGGCCGGCGATGGCGCCATGCTCGCTTCACCGCCCGCTCGCCTCACTGCTGTGTGAGGAGCGAAGAGAGAGAGGCCGAGAGAGAGAAGTGAACTAGGGTTTGGAGGGCGCGGCCGCGGGCGGGGTTTTTGTTCTCCCTATCCGCGCGTGCGACCGTCCGATCAGAACCAACGGCGCAGATCAAATCGGGCCGTCGCCGGCCCAGGCGGGTGCGAGCGCGCGCGGCACTTTGCCGGCCCAGGCCCAGGTTGCGGCCTGCCCGTGCGCGGAGGACTGGGTTGAGCCGGTTTATTGCCATCTTGGGCCGCGCGCATGGGCGAGCTGGGCTGCGCTGGGCTGAAGTAATAAGAAAATTTTTTGTTATTATTTTTCCAGGAGCAATTTTAATGCATATTTTTTGATGAATTTGAATGATTTTGATACAATTTTTTCTGTGCAAATATTATCCAACGATATTTTGCCAGAAAACAGTAAAGTACTCAGTGCTTCTGGAAAATAATAATATGAAAGATTATTAATGTTTCCGCTGTGCATGATAATTTTTGTTCTCTTTTGATTAAATTTTAACCAACGGGATAATTTAATTTTAAGAGAAGTGATGAATTTCTGATAATTTTGATGAGATTATGATGTTGTTATTTTCTGACCAACGTTGTTAATAACAATATTATAATTTTGATCCATGAGAAATTATGCATTAATTTTACTTCCGCCCAATGGTGATGTAAAATGTTTGCATGGATGAATTATAAGTTTTAATTTGACCAACGTTGAGTTAAAGCATGAAATTTTATGTATAAATGTTTCTTACTTACTCTAGTGTGATTTCTGGAGACAAATGCATTGTGAACATTGCCAACATCCCAACACTCAATAGGACCAATCACCGTGTGTGGCGAGAGAAGTATGAATTGGAACTTGCATTGGGAGAGGTCGATTTTGCCATCACCTCACCGTGTCCTACTGAGCCAAAGGACCCAGTGAGAGGTGAAAATAAATCCGACGCTGATTTCGCTGCTCGAAAGCATGATCATGCTGAAATAAGAATGAAATATGACCTTGAACATAGGTAATGGACTCTCTCCAACCGCAAGTGCCTATTGGTGGCCAAGGCCACCATAGAAGAACAGATAAGGGGCTCAATCCCTGAATGTGCTACTGCCAAAGAATATCTTGAGAAAATCAAGAGTCAGTTTACTGGGTCTACCAAGGCCACAACAAGTTCACTGATTAAGAAGCTTGTGAATGAGAAATTCACTGGTGGTAGCATAAGAGAGCACATTTTGAAGATGAACACTACGGCATCTAAGCTAAAGGAAATAAATTTGAAGGAGGAGGATTTCCTGATTCATTTGATTTTTGCTTCTTTGCCAAAAGAATATGACACCTTCATTATGAATTACAATATGCAGCCTGAAAGATGGGACATAGAAAGACTCATCTCAATGTGTGCTCAAGAAGAGGAGAGGATAAAGTTCTCACAGGGTGAATCCACTCATTTTGTGAAGGATAAAAAAAAAGAATTTTAATGGTAAGAATTCTAAACCACAGGGGAAACCCAAGTGGGATAAGGCCTCTTCCTCCAATTCACAGGGAAAGAAACCCTAGGATTTTGAGAATCAGCAATATGGTGGAGCTAAAAAAGATCAGTGCAAGCACTGCTTCAAGAAGGGACACTACAAGAGGGATTGTCCAGACTTCCTGAAATCTCTGCTAAAGAAAGGTGATGAATTTATTATATTTGTAGATGAATTCCTGTATTTATATTATGATAAATTCATTTGGTGGGTTGATTCAGGAGCAACTACTCATGTTGCAAATTCCTTACAGGGGTTAAGTGGGACGAGAACCTTGCAAAGAGGAGAAAGAACGATTAAAGTTGTAAATAGAGTGCAAGCCAATGTTGAAGCCATTGGAGTTTTTTCTTTAGAATTGAATAATAGTTTTGTACTTAGACTTAAAGAAGTACTTTATGTTCCCTCTTTGCGTAGAAATTTGATAAGCGTTTTGAAACTTGATGATGATGGAATTGATTGCTGTTTTGGTGGTGGCAAGTGTAAGATACTAGTTGATAATAAATGTGTTGGTCTTACCTTCCGACAAGACAAGCTTTATTTATTATCTCTTGCTGAGAATGCGAACAATGTATGTGATGAGAATGTGAATGATTCCCCATCTGCGAATGTAACTAAGAAGCGGAAGAGAATTGATTATGTCTCTTCGAAATTATGGCATTGTCGCTTGGGCCATATTTCGAGGGGGAGAATAGAACGATTGGTTAAGGAATCAATTCTCCCGCACTTAGAATTTTCAGATTTAGAACAATGTGTTGATTGTATCAAAGAAAAGTATGTTAAAAAATTAAGAAAGATGCCAAACAAAGCATAGGAATTTTAGAAATAATCCACACAGACATATGTGGTCCTTTTTCTGTGAAAAGTGTGGATGATTATGACTCGTTTATAACATTCACAGACGACTACTCTCGTTATGGCAATATTTATCCAATTAAAGAAAGATCGGAAGCATTGGATAAATTCAAAATATTTAAAGCTAAAGTTGAAAATCAGCACAATAAGAAAATCAAGATAGTACGATCAGACCAAGGTGGAGAGTACTATGGGCGACATACCCCATATGGCCAAATTCCTAGACCATTTGCAAAGTTTCTACAGGAAAATGGTATAGTCGCTCAGTACTCCACACTGGGGGAGCCTCAGCAGAATGGAGTGGCTAAAAGACGTAACCGTACCTTAATGGATATGGTAAGAAGCATGATGAGTTACTCCACATTACCGATTAGTTTATGGATGGAGGCACTGAAAATCGTCATTCATATACTTAATCGAGTACCAAGTAAATCGGTGCCTAAAACACCGTATGAATTATGGACAGAAAGGGAACCCTCACTTAACCATTTGCGTGTGTGGGGCTGTCCGGCTGAGGCAAAAGTGTTTAACCCAAACATAGAAAAGTTAGACTCCAAGACAGTCAGCTGCCATTTTATTGGCTATCCAGAAAGATCGAAAGGATATCGCTTCTATTGTCCTGACAGACATACAAAGATTATAGAAATAAGACACGCTATGTTCTTGGAGGATAACATGATCAGGGAGAGCATGGTAGCATGAGAAATCAGCCTATAGGAGAAGCAGGTACATGTACCCACTCTGATGGTTGAAGAACCATTCTTCATGCTACCTGCTGCTGTTGCACCGACAGTGCAGGACACTGTAGTGCCAACACCTGTTGTAAGTTCTCCCGTGGCAACAATAAATGAACATGAGGAACCTGTCCTTAAGGAACCTATAGAACCAAATGTTGCACATGAGGAAGAACAACAACAACTGTGGAACAAGTGCCGGAGGCACCTAGAAGGTCTCAAAGAATAAAAAGATCAACTATTACTGATGACTATGAAGTTTATGAAACAGAATAATGTCAAATGGGGGATGATCCTACCTCATTTGAAGAAGCCATAAGAAGCGACCACTCATCAAAGTGGCTTAAGGCCATGGAAGATGAATTAAAATCAATGAGTACCAATAAGGCTTAAGGCCATGGAAGATGAATTGAAATCAATGAGTACCAATAAAGTTTGGGACTTAGAAAATATTCCTAAAGGAGCCAAAACAGTAGGTTGTAAATGGGTCTACAAAATGAAATATGACTCTCGAGGGAATATAGAAAGATTTAAAGCGCGACTTGTGACGAAAGGCTTCACGCAAAGAGAAGGGATTGATTACAATGAGATGTTTTCTCTAGTCTCATGTAAAGATTCCTTCAGAATTATAATGGCACTTGTAGCCCACTATGATTTGGAGTTACATCAAATGGATGTAAAGACGGCTTTCCTAAATGAGAATTTGGAAGAAAATGTTTATATGGCACAACCGAAAGGTTTTGTCATAAAAGAAAAGGAAAATATGGGATGCCGCCTAAAGAAATCAATCTATGGATTGAAGCAAGCTTCAAGACAGTGGTATTTGAAGTTTGATAGAACGATAAAAGGTTTTGGGTTTAAAGAAAATATTGAGGACAATTGCATTTATGCAAAGTTCAAGAATGGAAAGTACATATTCCTAATTTTGTATGTGGATGATATCTTACTTGCTAGTAGTGATATCAATCTACTAATGGAAACAAAGAAATTCTTGTCCTCAAACTTTGATATGAAAGATCTCGGTGAGGCCTCATTCATTTTGGGAGTAGAGATTCACCGAGACAGGAGAAAGGGGGTTCTAGGATTATCGCAAAAGGCATACATAGAAAAGGTCTTGAAGAAATTTAGTATGCATGCGTGCAGTCCTTCACCTGCTCCTATAGTCAAGGGTGATAGATTTGGGGAACATCAGTGTCCCAAGAACCAATATGAAATTGACCGAATGAAAGCAGTACCGTATGCTTCAGTTGTTGAAAGTTTACAATATGCTCAAGTGTGTACACGCCCTGACCTAGCTTTTGTTACCGGGTTACTTGGCAGATATCAAAAGAATCCAGGAATTGAACATTGGAATTTAGTGAAGAAAGTCCTACGTTATTTGCAGGGTACGAAAGGCCTCATGCTTACGTATAGAAGATCTGATTCCTTGCAGATAGAGGGGTATTCAGATTCTGATTATGCGGGAGAAGAAAGAAAATCCACGTCAGGATATATATTTACTCTCGCAGGAGGGGCTATATCGTGGAAAAGCTCCAAACAAACCGTAACTGCATCCTCGACAATGTATGCCGAGTTTGTAGCATGCTATGAGGCAACGGGGCAGGTGAATTGGCTGAAGAAATTCATACCCGGATTGAAAGTGATTGATAATATAAATGAACCACTGAGGTTGTATTGTGATAACAACCCAGCGGTATAGTATGCTCACAACAATAGGTCAAGTGGTGCTGCCAAACACATTGCCATAAAGTACTATGTTGTGAAAGATAAAGTTTGGGATCATATAATAAATCTTGAGCATATAAGTATAGAGAAAATGCTCACGGATCCGCTCACAAAGGGCTTACCACCCAACGTGTTCAGAGAATACATAGCCGGCATGGGTTTAAGGGAAAGCCTATGATTCCCGAACATACGAAGGGCCCAAAGAAAGTTTACATTTCAAAACGGAGAAGTGTATTATGGCTATTAGTCTAACGGCATTAATTGCTGTGACGATGGGACAGTTCTATGCACTAATCTGTGATGAAATAGGATGAAAGCAAGAAAAATATGAATCGAAAGTTTTGAGTAAGAATTAAAGAACGAAGAAAGTGATGAGAGATCAAGGGGGAGAATGTTGGATTAATCTCCCACGCCATTAGGCCCAACGGCCTTTGGGCCTTGTTCTCGCGCCCTGATCAGGGGCGCCCAACCCTACATGGTTGGTGGCCCCCCGTCGCCCAGCGCTATAAAGGAAAGGTGGGGGCCGGGGCTCGCAGTACGAGGTTCACCGCGCCGCCAGACACCCCACCGACATCCTAACCCTAACTCGATCTTGAGAAGGGGCGCTGCCAGCGACGGGAAGCACCACCGACGTCGGCAACGCCACCCCGACGCACACGCCGCCGCCAAGGACGCCACTGCACCGACTTCTCTCTCCATCGACTGTCGCTGCCGGCGTGCAGATGGCATCAGGGAACAAGATCCCGACCGGTGCTTCGACCACTACGGCCTTCGATGGTCTGCAACCTCTCACTCCCCTTCTCTCTGCCTCTCTGTAGATCGTGTATTAGGATCTTTGATTACTGGAATTTTGACTCAATTGAGTCCTACGAAATTTTAACACAGCCCTCTTCTTAAAGCTCGACATTCAAAAAGTGTTCGACACTATCAATTGGAGTCACTTAATCGAACCGCTACCGGCCCTAGGTTTTTTGGACCACGCCATCGCACTTGGATTTCCATCATCTCCAGAATGCATAAGTCAAGGGCACTTTTGAATGTTCGACAATGCGGCCACTTAGTTCACAAGTGGGGTGTTCGTCAAGGGGACCCTCTTTCGGCCATGCTTTTCATCCTTGCCATCCAACCCTCTACAAAAGATGCTAGACCTCGCAATCCATAAAGGGATATTTTCCCCACTACCGCTGACCTCTACCAAACTAAGAGCATCTCTATACGCAGATGACGTGGCAATGTTCATCAACCTGATCATATCAGAATTACATGCGATCAGAGGAATACTTCAGGTCTTTGGAGACATCACAAACTTGATCACCATAGAAAAGATCCATATATCCGAGCAGATGCGAAAACATCGACTTATAGACTGTGCACCAACATTTCCTTGGGGCCTACAACACCCTTTCCGATACCGCTACCTCGATCTATAGCTTCACACACGATCATTACAAAAAACTTCACGTGCAACCCCTTATAGAGAAAATTGGTCGGCGCCTATCAAGATGGAAAGGTAGATTGCTAAACAAGGCAAGGCACCTCAGCCTGTACGTGACATTGTCTAGGCACCTAACTATTTTCCCTCTGAAGACATGGTCTAGGCATATATTAACGGTAGTGGTAGCAATAGGACGTTTGGACGGACGCCCACGCCTACACTCCGCCGCGCTGCGTTTCACGCGCCCCCTCTACTTCCCACGCGCATGAACGGCGATGCCCCAGCAGCTGCAGCATGCGACTACGGTAGGTGGGTCCTAAAGCAACATGTGCAACATCATATCTATTTTTGCAACATCTAGATGAAACACTTGCAACATATATGTAAAAACAACTGAAACAGTTGCAACATACGTCTGAAACACTTGCAAAAACACCTAAAAACACTTAAAAAGCTATTGCAAAATATATGCAATATTCAGATAAAACACTTGCAACATATGCGTAGAACATATGCAACATCAACATGCGTCTAAAACACAGATGAAACATTTAGAACAGACACTTACAACATACGTGTATAGCCATTGCAACATATACAACATCCCGATCTATTTTTACAATATCCATATAAAACACTTGCAACATACCTTTGAAACATCTGAAACACTTGAAACATATGCTTGCAACATACGTTTTCAACAAAACCTGGTAGACGGGCGAGCGGAGCACTGCACAACGGGATCCAATGCTAGGTCACGGTGGAGGAGGATGGCAACGGCAGTTGCGCGGTCCCTGGTGAGCTGCACCCGCGGTGGAGGTGGCAGCGGCGGCGATTGACGCGGGTATGGCCTTCCCACGGCGAGGCGCCCCGCACTGCCTGGACAAGGACGCCGTGAGGCGCCCCCATGCTGGAGAAGGCGAGCAGCGGGCGGGCGGCGGCGCGGTGCTGCGGTGAGGACCGCACGACCGTCTAGGAAAATGTCTCTCTCTCTCTTTTCCTTCGTTCGATGGAACGGATGCCCGCACCTGAGTATTTCAGATATATTAACACCCTCGACCAGTTGAGCCAGCTCAGCTTGCAAACCAAATGAGTAAAAGATGGACATTCATTTCAAGATAAAACCAGGTTTTCGGGAAAAAATCAAGATAAAACCGCTTTACAGTAGCTAATTACATCGAACTAATTCAGGCAAAAGTACTGTTATCTGGGCTGATGTAGGGATGCCATCCTGGAGCGCCCTGACGAACGTATCAACGTCAACGTGGTCGCTGCCTTCCGCTAACCTCCGTCTCGATGCCGCCAAACCCGGACGCTTACGCTGGGCGGCCAGGCATGCAGGACACTTGAGAGACCTGACGCCCAAGGTGACGGCCTGCAGGTTCGGCGCCAGCACCATGAGTCGCCTCGCAAACGTTAACGGCAGGTCCTTCTCTGCATGGAAGACGCGGTGGAAAAAGAGCTGCTTCAGTTTATAGAGCCTGAACCCTGGAGACGGCTCCCATGCTAGGTCCGAATCCTCGCCACGTTTCTTGTTCTTGTTGAGCTCACATATGTGGCAACATATCTGTAAAACACCGTCATCGATGACAAGGTAGAACCGTAGAAGATGCATTAGTCATAGCAAACTACTAGTAATTAAGCAGGAGTTTAGCATGCATGCATGAACTGGTGCAATATATACGCACATGGATTTCAAGAGTCTCCAGCAGCGGCAGATACAGACCCGTTAGGCCGCCGAGTACAGCTCTGAGCTGCTTATTAATTAGGACGTTCTGGCTGAACCCACATCTGCAGCAACAACGAAATAAAACAGTCAATTTCACACTGAAAATGGAAGTTGCTACATTTCAGGTGCCTGTAGACAAGGAATCCACAATGAACTAGCACAATTAAAAAGACAACTTACAAAAGACAATTTACAATTTTTTCTATAGCCAAATAATGACAAAATTGCATGTTATTACCTGAATAACAACAAAAAAATCAAGCACCTGAGATATGGGAGGTGTTTGTTTCAATTTGGCATGCAATGCATACTACCGTACCTTTCCATTGTCAAACACCAAGCCGAGCCGGTCTAGTTTGCTGTCGACCAGAAGCTCACTCAACTTGAGCTTCACAAAGCTGTGCTCGACCTGCTCCTGACATAGCCACAATGGTCGCAGCGATGGAGCGCAACCAAACGAGATCGGCCGGTGAGCCGCCATGGAATCTTCAAGGAGGAGCTCGGCGTTGTACCAGAGCTTGGCGAGCTTCGGCGCCTGCACCAGCTCGACGCCGCCAGTGTAGCAGAACTCGCACACCAGAGCCTGGAGCCGTGACTGTGGCGCGTCGATGATCAGCATGGGGAGCGGAGGCGGCTCGTCGTCGTCGTCCATGGCTTGCAGCACGGTCTTAGGACAGAAGCCACAGGACGTCAGGGTGAGGTGCTGGAGAGCGTGGCAGCCGCGCACGAGGTTGTTCACCTCGGCAGGGTCGTCGAACCACAGGTTCTGCAGGGCGAGCTTCTTCAGCGACCGGAACGCGCCGGGGCAGTCCTGCATGAAGTGCCTGAAGCGCTCGCCGTAGTCGAGCTTGGTCCGCGCCTCCACTTCGCTCGCGACTCTCGCCATCTCGGTGACGAGCTCGAGCTCGACGGTCTTTACCGCGCCGGCGTCGGCCGCGGCGCCGACGAGCTCGCCGACGTGGCGCACGTAGTCGCGCCTGGTCAGGATGAGCTTGAGGCTCAGCGTCTCGATGACACGCGCGCTCGGCGGGGCGGCCAGGAAGCGCGCCAGGGCGTCGATGAGCCCCGCCGTGGCCTGGTGCTGCTCCACGAAGAGGTGCTGCCGCCGGTCCGAGCGGAAGAACTCTCCGACGTCGAGGGAGACGGTGGGGATCTGCGGCCACGGCAGGGACCTCCACCGCCGCGAGAGGATGGACGTCCTCGCGACGGTGCGGACGTCGCCGGCCATGGCCAGCCTGCCCAAGATGTCAAGCAGGACATCGTCCGGGAGCCCGCTGATCTTGTCGACCTCATCGGCGACTATGTCCACGGGATCGTCGTGAGCCATCGCTGCCCCCTCGGCGATGTCGTCGTCGTGTCCAGCTTGAGCTCGGTGGTCGTGGAAGTTGCCAGGGCTGGTGGTCATAACTCGTAACTCAGGCGCGCGGCAAGAGATCGGTAAGAGGTTTACGTACAATCCAGATCAAGCACGGTCATTTAATGCAAAGTCTGGTCGGGAGAAGGAAGAACCTCCATGGTAATAAGTAATAACAGTCCTGATTATCTACGAACTACGATGCATGGGTAGAAGTCAAGTCCATCTTTCTCTCCATGAAACACCTAGAAATTCATCTCTATATATATGGAAACAAACCGAGACGATTCAAAGTGTTGGAGATAAGGTCTTAAGTTTTCTCGAGGCCTAGAGCCAAACTAAAACTGAGGCCTTGATATACTATAAACACTCACAGTCACAAGTTGCATTATAACTAATGAGAGGCACGCCCAAATCTGACCAGACTGCAGGAAAAAAAAGGTATAATGCTTCTCGTCCAGTTCCTCGTCGATTCCACGATAAGTGTGCAGGGACCACCTGATTTTAACACTTGTAAAAACAAGTTGGTGAAACATAGTTCTTCACATAAAAATCATGGGACGATCTCACAGTAAATTCAGTATGTTCAATCCAGACGATTTCTCAAACCACTACTCATTTCCTGGGGTACAAGTTTGCAGATGTGTCTACAGGCTTGGTTATATATCAAAAAGACAATTTTCTCCCATCCGCAAAGATCATCTAGGCCTACGGTAAACAGTGTTCATAGCTTTAGCGTGAGTGCATGACAAGGCCATCCTATGTGCCAACATAATCTGGCGAATGCTACAGCTACAAATGCATTGCAAGGAAAGTCGTAGTCCAAAGACTGACCGATCAACATATATTGCTCTATGTATGCACAGCGGCAAATCTTGCTCTTCGGTATGCACCTCCTGTAATTCCAGGGCCTTAACAAGATGGACAGCCAACATCTAACCTCAGCCCCAGTTCTGCAGCATTCAAGTCTGCTAATAAAATGTGGGTTTGTGTCCCTTCTCTAGTATCTTGTTTCCAGTAAGGCATCAACCAATCCGAAATCCATGGCCTGCAAATGGTGAAACATAAGTAATAGCTCGAAAAGAGAAATTTGCTACTTTGCTCTTTTCTGCCCTTCTACATAGGCAAGACAAGTTAATACCTCTGAAGAAGACATGAACCGATCCCTCTCTGTCCACTGTTGCACCATGTCAAGTGGTTGCCCGGTGAAAGCAGCAAACATTTTATCAACTTTCTGCAAGCGGAATGTCCATGAACTTTTAATCAGACCTTACAAACCAAAATATACAGTCTAGTTAGTTCGTTTCTTAGCATCACTGGCAGTGTGCCAGTGAGAGAAAATGTAATGACGAAAATAAATAAATCATTCACAATTGCTAAATGCTTACATCACGAGCATAGATGGTTTCTCCAACCTGTCGCCTCACCTCCTCCACATTACCCTGCTCGTAATTCAATTGCTTGTATCAAAATAAAATGCAAGATGGGTGTGCAACAACAAGAGGTGGTGACAAAGATGGTAACTGTCAAACTAGAAATTTGTCTAGCTCCTTGAATCAAATAAGAAAGCCAACAGTCATACCTCCGATCCACCTTGAGGTTGATGAATCATTACTCTAGCATTTGGCATTGCATAGCGCATTCCCTTTTCGCCACCTGCAAGGATGATTGCTGCTTGACTGGCAACAACACCAAAGCACACTGTCCCAACTTTGGGCTTTATCTGCTTGTTATAACAGAAATCATGTTTCATGCATCAGCATAGGACATCAGAATGGAAGGAAATGTCATTGCACACGCAGATCTTTGGTGTATAGTAAATATAAAAATGGCAAGAGGAAACTAATGGATCAAATCTTATATAAATACATCGCTTGATTTAATTAAAAAACACTAAAAGTAAATTTAAAACAAGGAAATCAAATATCCGTGGATGACATGTCAAAGCAAAATGCATATACCAGTCACATACGGAATGATTACACAAAACATATTAACATAAACAATTATTTCTCTCTGTCTTAAGAAAATAGCATGTCCAACATCATGGTGAACATAACCTAGTTATAGTAGACTCTTCTGGCAAGATAAATATATTTAGGCAACGGAGAGCAGGTTGTAACACTTGGGATGTAGTGTAAGAGCAGTATTACGTACTGTGGCCAAGGCGCCAAGCATACTCTGCTGCCATGTTTGGAATATATTTGTTTGGGAATGTTTTCTCTTATTTTAAACTTAGCAAAGCTCATTGTTTTGCAACATGCAAGGGAACAACTAGAAAGCTGAATGAACAAATGAACATATAGCATTTTATTGCATGCCCCAGAAGGAAAATAACTAATGCAAAAAATGAAAGAAAGTAGCATGAATGTCCATGTGCCGCTGCTCAAACAGGATGACATGGATACAAACCTTGCAAACGTATAATGTTGTGTTACCAATATATGACAAGCAGATTAAGCTTTTAGAATAATAATAAAACTACACAGCAATTAACACAAAGTAAGGAGCATGCATGAAACAGAAGGATTGTCATGTAAATAGATTCTAGTGCCAAAATCGTAAGTCTTGGTGCTCTAAATGTATGACTTAAGAATACAATCCCAGTATTAAATCAGAAAAGGCACTGAACATAGATGACTTACCCAGGACATGCAATCGTAAATCGCTAAGATCGAATAGAGACTTCCACCAGGGCAGTTAAGATAGATCTGACAAAAAGGATATGAATTATACAAAAGATGGTAGAAGATCATAAAGAACTACAAACGAGGGTCTGCTAGAACTCCAGCAGCATAAGAATGCATATACTAACTAGAACATCAGCCTCTTCATCGACGGCAGCAAGTGTGACAAGTTGTGATATCACACGTTGTGCCACCTGGGAGTTAATATATTGACCAATGAAGATTACACGATTTCCCAGTAGTACAGTTGCGAGATCAAGAGCGCCTCCGGGAGTCATGATTGCCGGCATTAAAGGTGGATTTTCGTTCTCAGATGCAACTATTGTGTTTTGCCTATCCAAAATCATTAACAATGTTACAAAGAAATCCCGGTATATGCAATATTATTAGGGTGAAAGATAAAATTTTAATACACAGCGTCGTGGCCTCAATAAAAAAACAGACAGGTTACTTAGCAGCCCAATGTAGTTACAAATATGTACCTGAGAGAAGAATGGCAGCGTATCCTCTCAGCCTGCTGTGAAGAAACACCATGTGACACAGATTGGAATCCTATGTGTATATAATTAGCGTGAGATAGGAATTCGACATATCACAACAAAATAATAGTGCAAAAGCATGCTAAGTGAACGGGAAAATAGCACGCCTAAAAGGAATAGACAGAAAATCGGTTCAAGCATGCCCAGTGCAATATTAGCATTATCTGTGTTTACTATCCTGCTAAAAAGTCAAGATGCGTCTTCAGGCAAGAGCGTAGAACTACATGGTCGTGCCTAACATAATTAATGCAAATTCAACATGAAAGTCCCTTTTACTACATGGTCGTGTTCCTATTTTGTACTAGTCAAAATGCTCGTACAGTGGCGAAATGTGTGTAATCTACTCATACAGAATGAATTATGATATAATCCTAGCATCCAATCGATGTTCTGCCTATGAGAGGCCTGAAATGGGACAATGCAGACCCCAATCAAAGGATTGATAAAGAACTAAGCAACTGGACACTTCACACAACCAAATGATCCCAGAGACACAACCGATCCACTCTCTGCGGCACCTCGGAAGTACACAACAATTGTGTTGCAAGATAGCAATTGTGCTCCTTGAGTAACATAAGGACGTCACCAGCAATAGAACCCTGCAGGCCTAATCTAATAGTCCAGTCGATAAAAACAAACAAACCGAGTGGTTTCGTTTCGCCTGGTCAACTCAGCCTTCCCTGGGGCCTGGGCGGTGCGTGCGACTCTATCCGATTCGTATATATAGGGAAGAAAAACGGCGAGCGATACTAGAACAAGATGCGGAACCAGTGCGTGGAAAACTCACCTCGGAGACCAAGGCGTGGTTTGGCTCCAATCCGTCTACACGAATACCCAGGCTGAAGGTGAGGGTGAGATTTGGCGGTGGAGGGAGCGGAGAAACGGAGAGATGGGGGCGACAAGGGGCCGGAGGGGGCGGCGCGGACGGCGAGCGGGGCGGAGATGCTGGGGGTGGCCATGGCCGCGGCTGGAGGCGGAGATGGGGAGCCGAAGAGAGTGAAGAGCTGCCAGGAGGGAGAGGGAGATGAGGCTGGACTCGGGCTCGCTGATTCATGTGGGCTGCAAGTTTGCGGGCCGGCCTGCTTTCTCTTTCTGGACTTGCTCACTGCTGGGCTGGGCTTCCTGCTAGCTTCGGTTCATGAACACGAGGGGTGGCAACGGTACTCGAATTTTATTAGGGTTTTATTCTTGCTCAAAAAAAGTTAGGGTTTTATCCTGTTATTACAGGTATACTTCAATTTCTTTACCTATATATTTATTAATTAATGAAAATTTATTTGGATGCAAGACGTCTAAAAATGCAAGATCCTTATACCTGATGGCGCAGTCACGATTTTGAAAACCTCCCCTGATAACTCATTTTGGCCTATCATAGGACAAACTCTTGAGAGAGTGCCGCCAAACAATTCAGCACTCTGCACTCGGCAGTGCTGGCCGAGCGCCGGGGCCTGCACCTGGTCGACCTGCTCGATGTATGTACCAGCCGTGTCGCATACCAGCGGTTTAAACTCTATTCACCATGAGAAGGCAGTAATTAAAAGTTTGCGAATTACAGTACAATTCCGCGCGTTGGGCATCCCCTAACTTTCACGGCTCTCTGGTAGTGGTAGGCATTACAAGAAAAACAGAAGCCATTTGTAATGATGAGGAGCTGAAGAAACTTGTTCAGATTATCCTTTAGAGTGGTGTCGAATACATCACGATGAATCTGAAGATCACATCGCTGCTGGATACTATACATACAATATATATAGGGGAAACGAATGGCCGGAAGAAACTATTTTCTCTAAGTACCCCCGCAAATGGGGGAACAAGAATATTAAAAAGAAAACGAGGAACAGGGTAAAATAAGGCTTCGCTCTGTGCCTGTTCCCGACACGTCAATTCGAGAGAACTATCACAACATGACATATAATATACACAAACGGCACTATAGTCCAGAAGGAAAATTGCTGACTTGGCCTTGTTCCAATCTGTCCTCGCCATTCACTTTGTAAGACATCCGGATACGCATTGCAAGCGGTTTCTGCTTAGCAGGATAGAGGGAGAAGAAACATCAGATATAAGTATAGGAATATGGAATTAATGAAAAGATAAACTCCAAAACAATGCTGGATAAAGTGGTTACAGGATTATCAAGGTTTACAAAATTATGTATATACAGAGCATCGGTGTATAATCCAAAAGTCTCTGACTATGGCTGGTTCTTGTCCTGCGCAGGGCTCGTTTGATTTGTCAAATTCAAGAGTTCATCTAAATTTGACCGGTTACCATCCGTTATGACCGTTTATAGCAGATTGTCACTCAAAATAAAGTTTACCAATTTGAAGTGAAATAAATACTTTCAACTTCAAAGGTTCCGTGGCCAGGATTTGTTCCCATGGTACCCACCACGAAAATTTGTTACAGGCAGTGATTGAGGATTCAAAACTCTGGTTATAATTGTGGTAGGACAAATTAGGGACTCTAATGATGTGCGCAAAATGCTTAAATCTTTTGTTAACAACATTGTTCTTGACTACGACAATTGCTCACAGGCACATTGATGGGAATGGTGTTGGATATGGAAGTACATGTAAATTAAAAAATGCCAGCAAGTAGCTTGTATGAGCATATGCCAATTCTACTATAATCTACATAGCAACATTTTGCAAAGTGCACACGGAAAAAAAAGGCTCATGTTGTTCCTTGTGTAGTTATATTAAAAAAAAAGGTAACATTTAGTCGAGTTACAGTACATGGAACAACAGTCAACAACTTATCTAAGAAATGATGAAAGACACAGGAGCAGCGATACAAATACATGTCTGTTTTCCAACAACAAGGGCATTTCAGCAGTTACAACCCATTCCATTAAGCACTTTTTTTCTCAAATGAATCCATTAAACTTGTTAAGCTTTATTTTTTAAACGAATTGCAAAAGTATGTTATAAACTTTTTGGCCTAGACTTTTCCTGTTGGTACTTCTACTACAGCTGTATAATGTCAATTGTCAACCATTGTAAAACACATCATATGGAAGAAGACTAAAATGAAGTCACTGAAAAGATATACAAAAGCTGAACTGGAAGTGAAGGATGCAGATCTTCATATACCTGTCCCTGTTGGTTATTGGTGACATTGAGCCCTTGTGTGACTGAACCATTTCCATTAGCTGGAACAGTGTTGCCACTAGCCGGATCCAGTCTCAATTGGATGAACTGCAAGAATAAGAAACATTATCAGCATATCAATTATAAAACTTCTTATTAAAGAACACAAAGAACAAAGCACGAAATGATGATCATGTTCAGCCTCTTTCCACTGCTCTAAGTCTAAGGCGAAGAAAGATGGTAAGGATCAGAGCACAGAGTAACAAAAAACTCAAGCTATATAAATTTATGGAAAAAACGAAAGAATGTTCAACAGCTTCAGACATGGGTAAGCTGAATAAAAGATTCGCACTATAAACTATCATGGAATATCATCGATTTTAAGTGTAAAAACTATATATGTAGAATAAAAACCGTGGAACATCAAGGTGTAGTGCCAGTGAAGAGCTCAAAAAATAGATTACAGCATACAGCAATAAGATGTTACCTTTGGAACAGCAGCCTGAAAAATAAAATCTGTAAAAGTACTAGATGTCAAATTTGTAAAAGTGGCATGAATTGTAGTCACTCGTGGGTTTCCAGGCTTCCTTTTGAAATCGAACGTGATCTTCAAGGTTGCACTCTGGAAAGCTGTTATTGATGGATGGGTTGTATTCTCAAGTCCTGCTCAAATTAGGAGATTTAGTGACCATGAAGACATTATAATTACTTTGTTTGCCAATATGAACAACCAAACTAACCAGAAACAGAAGTATTTGATGACAAACCATCGAGCAGATCCATGTCCTGAGGTACCACTGGTGTGGGTTTAGTCTCTGCTGCAATAGTGGTAGACAATTCATCAATGGTTATAATCAGAAAATAGGTCTCTACATTAAACCAAAGTAACCAGAAGCAAATGTACCTGGTGACAAACTACCGAAGAGGTCAATAGCTTCAGGTACAGCAGGAACAGGTTTAGACTCTGCTATATCAGTATAATAACAAAATTCAATAACAGTCATAACTCATAAATAGAAATACAGGAAATTGCTACAGCTAAAATTACTTTAACCTTGTCCAGGATGACGGAAGTCTGTTACGGGGGTGCCATTCTGTGATGGAGATGATCCAATGGACAGAAGATCCATAAGAATATCTGTGCTTGCGGTCGAAGTTACACCTGAACAAAACAGAAAGATTGGATATTGCTAAAGCAAGGAAATTTTCTGATAATAACATAAGTGCCCCAAAAGATAATAACTGAAGTACACAATAAAGACCAATAACAAGAAACGAGGTTACATACAAAATTTTGGATCCCATATTATAGCACTAGAAGTAAATTTAAGGATAGGAGGGTAAATTACTAATTAGCAAATCACTGAGGATGCAGTGAACTCAAACTTCAGAAAAGGTAAAAGTGCATATTCTGAAGGGGTGTGTGTGTGTGTGTGTTGTTGTTGGTGGTGGGGGTGGGGGGTGGGGGACAGACGGGAGAGAGAAGTCCTCCAGCTCTCAGTGTAATAAGATAAGCAAGCTAACATGGGAACTGCACATGAGAACAGAGATACAAGGAAAAAGAATACCTGTCGTTGATGAACTCACTCCACCGATACCCAGAAGATCTTGCAAAAAATCATTAGGTGTCGTAGTAGAAGCAACAGTTGAAGCTGGGGCACCATCAGAACTCAAATCAAGTAAATCAGCTAAAGGAGCTGAGGTGGGTTTCGCTACACCATTTGGAAGCTTAAGGCTTCCAGGAGTGACTGTTGGGGCAAGTTTATCTGCTGAAATAGTTGTTTGTGTAGCAGTAGCCCGCTTCACCAGATAACTAGCTTCATCCAATACAGGCATGCGTTCAAGCAAGGATGATCTGCACTTGAACCAGATTCTCTACGATTAAATCTGACATAACTAATACAATGATAAGCAAATCTTCTGCGGTAACATATAGAAGTTTGGTGGGCCACCTGATAGACTGATGTCTTTGTATAATGGAAGTGAATTCAATTGATCTTTGCTGTAGTTCAAGCACAACATTCTCTTTATTCTGGGCAACTATTTGTTTGACCCTCCTGTTTATTTAGACAGTAAAGTCAGTGTGAAAACAAAGCAGTATTATACTATAATAACCACCTAGCTAGAGTAAACACTGTTTACAGACATAGTAAGCTTTGAAGTATTTTGGGGTTACAAAAGATCACCATAACAGGAATAATCGACACAGATATGATGCTGTTAGAGGGAAATAGCTATCAATCGACCGGAACATATAACTAAGTTGTATGACTAAATCTACTATCTGCTTTGAACTAGTCATACAATCCAGTCATATGTATAGCCAGTGCCCATGTGTATAGCAGGGTTCTAGTAAGAGGTAGATATTAGTCTAAAATACCGTAGGGCAGATATATTATGTCAAGTTAACACTCCGAACGATGTGATCATCTTGTAAAGAAGATTCATTAAAGGTGCTATTAAAAACATGAGCAAATCATACATGATGGTGAGCAAATCATACTCTTGCCTACTTGGATATGTCATTGAATACTAGGTCAGTTAGGGCGCAAGAGGGTGTCCTGGCCAGTTCTGTAGATCCAAACTTGGATCTCCAGCAATGTACTCAAATTTATCAAGAACGTCATGAATAAAAGAGAACCAAAAGTGCATCAAACAAATACAAGTTCACAGTTAAGAGAACCGCAGCTTTGAGTCAGTATCTCATGAAGTAATAATTTAGTGCAACAACCGTATGAGGTCAGGTTGAAAGATATCTTACTCTGACGTCGAAGGAAATCGTGAGGAGAGCTTCAGAAGAGCAACCAGACACATAGCTCCAGTTGTCACATCTGCTGAGTAGCGGCTAAGAGCGAACTCTACGGCACCCACAGCATCAGATTCTGTTACCTGAACAATTTGATGCATTTCTCATGATGTACCACAAATTAGATGAGTAGTACTGCACGGTAGGTTGGGAAAGGTTCCTGAACAATTTGATACATTTCTCATCATGTACCACAAATTAGATGAGTAGTAGTGCACGGTAGGTTGGGAAAGGTTCCTTACCAATTCAGTTCATTTTTCCTAAGCTAAATATTTAGATTGTAAATAAGGCCATCTGCTATGCATACATATGTATGAATAATGTGCAGTGGATTTCTGGAATAATTACTGAGCCCTTGTTTGGGTGGGGCCAGGATGGCTGTCAGCCTAGCTCCTTCAAGTATAGAGCAGACAACAATATAACTTAAATACGTGAATTCAGACTTCAAAGGATCAATAAAGAACATATCCTTCAAGAATTGTCCACTAACCTTAATTGGCTCCTCCCTGTCCAGCATGCCAACATTGTTCACCAGCATTTCACCATATTCACCAATGCACCAAACAGCTACTCTTACTAAACTTCCCTAATCAGTATAATATTGACAACGTTACAGACATCAGGTAGGATGAGATGGAATGGAATGCAATATGAAGAGTATAAACTTTCCCCTAACCTGTTTACCATATGATTGTAAGGCCTTATACAATGACCTCACTGAATATCCTTGAAACTCTGCTGTATTACTTAGTACAACAATAAGGGCATGACATATATCATCCTTCACATGATTTCCAGCCTGTTCAACAATAAGAGTGGAACATGAATTGAGTTTGATATCTCAAGCCTGTTTACCAAGATGTTCAACAATATCTTTCGATCGAACAAGATGCCTGAGGAGTGGAGAAGAAGCATATTGGTACCAATCTACAAGAACAAGGGAGATATCCAAAGTTGTACTAATTATCGGGGAATTAAGTTGATGAGCCACACTATGAAGTTATGGGAGAGAGTCATCGAGCAGCGCCTGCGAGGAACGACGCAGATATCAACAAACCAATTTGGTTTCATGCCCGGAAGGTCAACCACAGAAGCAATCTTCTTAATAAGACAGGTTACGGAGCGGTTTAGAGAGCAGAAGAAGGACCTCCACTTGGTTTTCATTGACTTGGAGAAGGCTTATGACAAGATACCAAGAAAAGTTATGTGGTGATCTTTGGACAAACATAAAGTCCCATCAAAGTACGTGACCCTCATCAAGGACATGTACAACAATGTTGTGACTAGTGTTCGAACAAACGATGGTAACACAGATTACTTCCCGATTAAAATTGGACTTCATCAAGGGTCAGTCTTAAGCCCGTATCTCTTTGCCTTGGTAATAGATGAGGTTACCAGGAACATACAAGGGGATATCCCTTGGTGTATGTTGTTCACTGATGATGTAGTGTTAGTGGACGAAAGCCAGGCGGGAGTAAATAGGAAACTAGAGTTATGGTGGCAGACCCTTGAGCCTAAAGGTTTTAAATTGAGCAGAACTAAAACCGAATACATGAGATGCGACTTTGGCGGAGTTGTACAGGAGGAGGGAGATGTGAGTTTGGAAGGTCAAGTAGTGCCTAAGAAGGATACCTTTCGGTATCTGGGATCGATGCTACAGAGGGATGGAGATATTGATGCGGACATTAGCCATAGAATCAAAGCAGGGTGGATCAAGTGGCGACAAGCTTCTGGCATTCTCTGTGACAAGAGGGTACTACAAAAGCTAAAAGGCAAGTTCTATAGAACGGCGATTAGACCGGCTATGTTGTATGGAGCAGAATGTTGGCCTACAAAGATTCGACATGTTCAACAACTGAGTGTTGCAGAAATGCGTATGTTGCGATGGATTTGCGGTCACACAAGAATGGACCGAGTTCGGAACGATGATATACATGATCGCCTAGAGGTAGCACCAATTGAAAAAAAGCTTGTCCAACATCGGTTGAAGTGATTTGGCCATGTCCAAAGGAGACTACTAGAGGCACTAGTGCATTGTGGAGTCCTAAGCCAAGCTAATAATATGAGGAGAGGTAGAGGAATACCGAAATTGACATAGGGGGAGGCAATAAAAAAGATATTTGAAAGCTTGGGATATACCTAGAGATCTATGTTTGAATAGGAGTACTTGGAAAGCAGCTATTGAAGTGCCTGAACCGTGACTTGGGGCTCTCGGTGGGTTTCAACTCTAGCCTACCCTGAAAGGCTATGTTGTTGTTGTTGTTGTTGTTGTTGTTGTTCAACAATAAGAGTGGAACATGAATTGAGTTTGATATCTCAAGCTATTTCAAGCAATGGATCACAACATAACTATGAACAGTGTCTCAATTCCCAATTACCAGCAGCACCTAACATGTGTGCAAAGATAGCAATATTTGTGTAGTTCAAAAGGGTTATGACAGGTTTTTTGTGATAGTGGAAGTGCCTGGCATCCTTTGGAGGTTGCTGTGTGCATGTTGTAAGTATGAGGCACAAAAGGGCAAGGAGAAATGCAGGAAACCCAAGTCTAAGGCTTAAAATCAAGGCTGTGGCCAGTATTATAGTTTCTTCCGCTATGAACAGGATAGCTGTGAAGAAACATTGAGAAACTTCCTTCCCTACAGATTTTAAATTCTTATCAATAATTGCCAATGCAGGTGATAACCTCACTTGACATTTCCAGTACGTACTACAAACTACTTAGGGTGCTCCGTATTTACAAGCATGCACTCATGCAGGTTGAACAGATTTGTCCAGAAGATGAAATAACTGAGTCTTCCAACAGTGTTGCAGCAAATATGCAAGGTTAGAAGTAAAATTGCAAGAAACCCAAAAAATGGTGTTCTGGAGTGCAGACTTTTCGGATATAAAAGGATCTTCCCAGTACTTAAGTACTTACCAGAGATAAAACCTTGAACATCTGGTCAAGGTACCATAACTTCTCTTGAGAAAACCTATTGGCGATGCAACATTGTTAAACACTCCACAAGTCAATAAGAACCAACAAAATAAATAGATACTAACTTTTCAACTATAGAGCATATCATTACTGTGAGATCTCCTATAAAGTCTGGATCCGCTATGTTTAAGTAATCGATGAGCTCTTTAGTCAAAGGCTTTACGTTTGTATCATTGACTAACAAATAAACAAGCTCAAGAGCCCTTTTGCGAATGGAGGCATCGGCATCCTGAAAGGTACACAGCAAATAGAAATGATAAAAGCTAGAAAAAAAAAGAAATAGACTGCTTGAACAGTAAATGTCAGGTTTGATGTAGCTAGATAAACAGCAGGCTTGATTATATACAGTTAGAAACTAATAGATCATATATTGTGAACTGTTGACTTAAATATTACTTTGCAATAGCAGTAACATATATACTGACTAATCTTCCTCGAATAACATGAATCCAGGTTTAGAATGTACTCCCTCCGTTCTAAATTGTAAATCGTTTTGGCTTTTCTAGTTACATAGCTTCTGTTATGCATCTAGATATACACTGTCTAGATACATAGTTAAAACTAAGAATCTAGAAAAGCGAAAACGACTTACAATTTGGAATGGAGGGAGTAAAAGAAGCACTTTAAACCAAGTGCAGGATTGATGAAACTACAGAGAGCTCCAAACACAATATTGGACTAGATAAGACAACCCCTTTGTCACACGCATCCATTCAAGAACTTTTCAAAGTTGGAAACAAAAGGTGGGTCTACAATCTACACTGGGTTTGCAAAAATGTGAATGCCTAAATCTTGAGAGTATTATTCTAACATGCTGAAGGTTAGAAAGTGTGGGCATGTGGTATAATATGAGGGTTCTTGTAATAATCTAATAAATACAGAAATCGGCATAGCGTAAGATATAGTAAGACCAGCACTAAACATGGATAGTATTGCATGCATTCTTACCTTTACACACTCTAATATTGTTGTTCTGTGCCTCTGAACTGCTAGTGCATCAACCGCAATGGCCCTCATAAGCATGTTAAGAGCAACATATCTGAAAGAGGACAGGCACAGTAAATACCCCACCTATAAATGTTTCATTGATCACAAGAACATAACCAACAGCAACCATTTGTTCCATGTATTATTGCTTGAAAAATAGTTGCAGCTGAATCAATTTCATAGGCTATAATAACTGCAACTGCAAGTTTAATATAGGCACATACTACAACTAGCAGGTACATCAAGCATGGTAGAAGAAACTAATCACGAACAGTGTTTATAAAAAGAAGGAAAAACAATAAGCAAGCGAGAGCAACAAGAAGAACATATCGACCTTATATTGTTATCACGGTTAGACAAGAATCTACCCAAAATATTGATTGCCAGCACACGCAAACCACTAGTAGCTTCAATACCCATTATAGCCTGAACACATTCATACAGAATGGCATTTCCAGCATTCTTGTTGGACTCAGTTTTTGTTGCAACCTGGATAAATAATTGCAAGTTTAGTACCATAAAACAATAAATGCAGCTGTAATGAATGTGAAACCAAAGATAACGATTAATCAATCACCTGAGCAAGAATATCATTCATATATTCACTGCAGTCTGCATCTCCTTGACCCAAGATCCGCAAAAGTTTAAGGACTCGAATATGCAAGAATGGATCAACAATGCCAGAAACATCATACTCAGGAGCATATGAACTATTGGACACATCTCTCAGTATGCGCACCAAACCTTCAATGCAGTTCTGCAATGAGAAGAAATTGTGTCTCAACCACTCAGGAATAGTACCATTTTCAGCAAAGAAAATGTTAAAAGTTATAAAACTGTGCATCTCCTATACGAAGCGAGAGAGAGTGATACATCAATTATCAAATAGGACCACCATTTAATCGTCATGAGAAAATGTTAAATTTTTTATGTATGCTTCCATGTAGAAATAGATGCCCTTACCTTTCTCAGGTACTCTAGAGCATCTCTGCTTGCTTTGCATAGTTCTGTGCAGAGCTGAATTGCAGATATAAGAACCCCATGGTGTTTTTCCTTCAACAATGATGCAGCCAGTCCCATGAAGTTCTCTGCCAAATCTGGCACTTTCCTGACAATCCTTATAGAGCACAAAGCAGCCTAATAAACAAGTAGAAGTATACCATGAATTAAATTGCATCCAAAAATACGCGTACAGCAGTTTACATAGACCAATTGATGAAACCATTCACAACGAGCCTGAATTTGGTAATTCTATGCAGTTTCTGAATCAACCTAGGTTTCAACACTGTTCAAATTCCTTGAAATAACACATCAATAATTCAGCTATCAGTTGTTTGTTTTCGCCATGCTCCACTGGGCTCGATTGAATGAATTACAATATACAGGAAAATACCTTTTTCTTTGTATTGACTTCCCTACTGCGCACCAACCTCTCCACTTCAGGTGAAAGATCCCGCGCCATTTCAGCAGAACAGATGTTCCCAAGAGCACACAGTGCAAGGCCCACGATGAACTGGTTCGTGTGGTTGAGATCTCTGCCACCAAATTAAGCACTAACATTACTCAAAACTCAGCACGGCATTTGAGGAAACAAACATTCGCGGAGTGATATTGCAGAGACAGCACGGGCGGCCTACTGTTTGAGGGAGTTGGTGACGAGCATGAGCACCTCCTGGCGCTCGTCGAGGAGCAGCATGAGGCCGAGGTAGCCCACCCGCTTCTCCGGGTACCCCGCGGCCGCGATGAGCTTGAGGCACTCCATCTGGGCGAAATGGGTGGGGTAGCCGAGCATGTGGATGAACATGAGCTTGGCCATGTTCCTGTGCCGGAGCTCCGGCTCATTCTCGCTGATGGCCGTGCGTATCGCTGCGCATTCCCGCCGCACCACCGCGCGCTCCTCCGCCGCCGTCTTGCACGCGCGTATCGCGCGTATCATCTCCCTGCGGGAAGCTCACGAAGCACGATTACAGCATTGGTACGGGCTATCACGACGGATCCGGCGCAGGTTTGGGGAATTAGTGGGGGGAGGGGGTCTCACCGGAGGCTCGTCCCGGAGGAGAAGGGGCTCAGGGCGATGTCCGAGGCGAAGTCCTCGACGATCTTCTCGACCGTGTCCATGTTGAGATCTCGGGGAGGGCACGCCGCCGCGAGGGGAGGTGGAGAGGTGAGAGCTCGCGGGATCTGAACGCCGTGGTGGTTGGGGGCGGGAAGCAGCGGAAGGCGAGGCGAGGCGAGCGAGGTGGGCGAACAGGGCCGCGGATCTGTTGAGCTCTGGAACTGGAGGTGACGGTGGAAAGAGCGATTGCGCCCTTTTATTGTTTCTAATTTTCTTTTGGCCCCATTTGGATTTAAGGAACTTTGTGCGAACTTGAAGGAAACACGCCCAATTTTGATGGCCTGTCTTCAAAATGCAATTTATTTTCGTGGGTACTTTTTTTTTGTTAAAAGGAGAAAATTTATTAAAAATTACATGTAGAACCACCGTAAAGTTAACTTAAACTTATACTCCGACTGAGTTGCACCTCAGTTCCTCGAGTTGACGTGAGTACACGTATATTTCTGAACGAGTTAAATGCATCAGTGACTCTAAACTTACGAGGGGTACCACTTAAGTCCATAAACTTTAAAAACGTATTTGTGGGTCTTTGAACTGGTTAGATTATGCATCGCAGGTCCATACCAGCCACATATGTAATTCTTGCTTACGTGTCACGCCAACATGGCATGCATTTTTGTACTTAAACCCTCATCTTCTCCCTTCTTTTATTAATGTATCCCTTCAATCTTGCTCTTTGCCTCAAACTTCAGTGACAACGGTGGGCACGTGCATGGCCATGAGGACGACAAACTCTTCCACCGCACACAGAAAAATAACAGCACACTGCAACGCACTCCGCTGTCGTCAGCCCGTCACGCCCGCCAACCACCTCCCGCACTGTGCTTGTTCACGCTCCCGCCACGCTTCCATGGGCAGGAACTGCCACAACCACTGTTGTGCCTCGTGCACAGCAGATCAAATGTTGAAGCAGGCCATTTGCTGCAGGCAGCACGGCCTCGCCGCCCAGCTAGGGCTCGAAGTTGATGCAATCATCATCCGACTCGGACGTGGACGCCAGTGTCGCATTGTCCAATACGCGGCGACGTCAAGGAATTACTGCGGCCGCTGGGTTCTCTGTTCGGAGGTTGAGCTGCAAGATCACCACCTTGTTCGCCTGCTGCGGAGTCTGATTACACGGAGCATCATCTTCAATTCATGGCAACGACGATGATGAGCACGGTCACCATGGCGGCCACCGTATACGTATACCGTGCCGCATCCAGGCACCAGAGTGTTGAGGTTCCTGTTCCCGTCCGTTCTCATGTCTACGCCTCCACTCTTGATTGCGAGGGCAGGGGCAGGGGCAGGGGCAGGGGCGTAGGGCCTCGTCGTCCTCCCGCTTTGCGAGGGCAGGGGGCAGGACCTACGCGCGGCCAGCAAGCCCAAACGACGAGGGCGAGCGCGCGGTGTGCCGGCAAGAACAGGGGCGGCCCACAAACGCACTGGTGGCGTGCAACCGACATGGCCGAGGAGCTCAACGTGCCACTTCCCTCTAAGTGCACCGTGTCGTCAGCTAGATCGAGGCACTAGATCCCAACGACTTGCACGGAGCACGTCGTCCTCAGGCTAAGGGACGGCGAGCATCTTGCGGCTGTAGGAGATGGCGTCCACCTCGTGCCCGTCGAGCGTCAGCGTGTGCGGCGGCGGCGGCGATGGCGACGACGACAGCGACAGCAGCCCCGCCACGTCGCTGGGCTTCGTCTCGCCGCCGCTGTCGACTGCACAGCTCCAGACGCCGACGACACTGGCGAGCTTCCTGTCGGCGGCGCGCGCTGTCGCCCGAGGTAAGGCTGTGCGAGGGCGACCACCGGCGCGAGCGGCACGACTAGCTGCAGCGGACCTATGTCGCGATGAGGCAGGGGGAATGACGTGCTCGACAGGTGCGGCTTGAGTGGGTGCGCGGTGCCAGTGAGCCTGGGCTCGGCTTCGCGGCTGAGGTTGCTGTGCGAGGACGAACGACCGCGTATGGGCGGCGCTAGCCGCCGGTTGCTACGGCGTGGCCATGGTGGCAACACACGCTTGGTTCGTGGCTGTAAGGGGTTAAATGAAAAAATAAGGACACATAAGTAAGAAAACGTTGACAAAGCGATGTGGACCTGCGGTGCATCATTTAATAAGTTAGGTGATCTATAAATACATTTTCAGAGTCCATAGACCTAAGTGGTATACCATGACAAGTTTATGAACCCTTGGTGCATTTAACTCTTTCGAATTTATTTCAGGATGTAAGGTTCATTTTGGAACTTAGGAATTTTACATAAATCATATATGAATCAATTTATTAAAAAACACAGGAAATGAGAAAAAATTCTAAATTCTGCATGCCTAGCTGCCTGTTGAAGGATTGAAATTTTTTATATGACATGGGACCCACATTAAGGCTTCTTTTGACAGTAAACATTTTGGGTCCCACGCTTATGGTGCATTGAGCTGTAACACATTGCGCTTGCATTATGTCGGACACTCTTGTGGATGACAAAATATTCAGTGTAAACCATATCTTCGGTACAATAGCGAAAACCCACTACAAAATCATACTTAGGATGCGTGGCCGAGATAAGTGGCGGCGAGGTAAGCACTAGGGATAGCACGTAGCAGAGCCATATTTTGGGCAATGTTTGCCAAATGGGATAGGAAAATGATATCTCAGCCTCCAGAGGGTAATATCGTATCTAGCCATCCATTCTTCACACCTCATTTAATCTTAACCATTCATCTATTTTTCTATCACAGTCCCACCTCTCGTAACCTATATTTACTAAACATCGCGTACACTCCTACTACAGAGCTATACCCTGTTCGTTTGGACTTGTTTGGCTTATAAGCCGTATTTTTCAGCCAACGAATAATATTTTTCTCTCATACCAAATCAGTCAATGATATTTTCATTCCTAACTTATCAGCCAAACAAGTCAAACGAACAGGGCGCTAGTGGGTGTCCCCCTAAATGTGTACAGTTCGCAGTTCGTCGACAGCCTGTGACCGAAAGAACCAAACTGCTATCTTGATCCCATCTTATCCGATTTCGTTACTTCACCTTGACTGTACATGGCCGTGCTGTTCCCTGCAGAACTATCGACAGCGGCGAGAATCCAAAGGCAAGATCACAGAGCTGGGACGCTGGGCGGTGAGGCGCCTTCGATTTGGCAATGCTCCAGCATCTGGTTGATTCTTCAGAGACACCGACCGCTGGAGACGACAGGAAGGATCGTGTGAATCTCCGGTTCAGGACGACAGAATCTGGACGATACCCGGAGAGGAGCGCATGTCTGCAGCGCAGACCGCAGAGGGAAAGAAAAGCTGCGGTCCGGCCCCGGGCGAGGCGAATCGGCCGAGCCGCCTCGCCCTGATGTCCCGTGCTGCGCCGCGCGTGGCGTCAGGACTCAGGAGGATCGCGGTCGCGGGAACGCACGCCGACAAGGCGGAGTGGCATGGGACAAGGGTGTCCGAGAGACCCGGCGTGACCAGGGGACACGCGAGATACGCCAGTTTCCTTTCTTCCGCTGATCCGCTCCCGCGTCCGACGCTGCTTCTTCCCCAAGCCACGCGCTACCAGCACCGAATCTGCAGGTCCCCGATCGCCTCCCGCGTGCTTTTTTTCTATGCCAGTGCTAAGCTGCTCATGGTGGACGCGACCTGGTATTGGATGGACATCCAAACCCAATCAAAAGAATCCAACCGAAAGTCCAGTTAAAACTGCATCATTATCCAGTTCAATCCTAATGATCAGTAGAGACATCTAATCCATTCCAATCCAACACCGCTTAAAGCCATGTCGATCCAACACATCCAATCCAACTTACTATACATGGTTGCTGTAAATCATCGCACAGTCCCGACAGGGTCCATGAGTGCTCCCTCCGATCCTTCCTCTGCGCCTCACCGATGTGGCTGCGCACCTCGCCAGCCAGGCACGGGCGAGAACTTCAGCCTGTTCGGTTAGCTGGTTCGTGAAGAAATACTGCTGGCTGATTTGTGTGAGAGAAAAATACTGTTTCGGCTGGAAATTTACGATCGTTTACGATAAGCCACAGCCAAACGAACAGGCTGCTTGTTGCCGCGGAACGGAATTGGACCTCGGCGTCGAGCGGTGCCGTGCGCCAGCCGATCAAATAGTTGCGAATACGTACGGTGACGGCAAGCGAGACATCATATGCGAGTGCGTTGCCGTTGCCCTCAGTGAACACGAGGCGGTTGAGGGACGGCATCGTCGACGGTGACGCGCACTGCAGTGCAACGTACCGAATCCTCCAACCCAGTCGAAGAAGCAGTGTGCATTCACGGATGACGAATGTTGAGATGAGGTAGCAATAGCATGTGTTGCAATGCATCGAGACTTGTGGCCTCAGTTATGGTTTGATAAATAAAATGCAAACAATATCACAAATTGCTCAGATCTAAGTCTTAACATATCTCCTTCATTGTTTTCCAATAGACCGAGCTGCTTTTACTATACTCCTATACAACACACTAACAAGTAAAATGTTATATTACCATCCGTAAGATTTGATCAAAAGGATCATAATAGCACAAAACAACCATTTTCTATCTTATTCTGAGGCCTACTCTCAGTGGCCTACTATGATTTGTCTGCGTTCTAATTTAAAGCAGGGAGATTGACTATACATCGATTAAAAATTAATCAGAGAAGAGTACTCATCAAAGAAATACTCTGCAGATCAAGGTAGCTCTTGTTTTTTCCTCTCTTTTTGAAAAGATAACCAGCAGCAGCTCACGGATGTATATTGCATTCACATAGAAAAGCATGATCGAAATTGACATATTTGGACCAAAATTTGCGATATCTTGGTAATCCAATCTCAAGCCAAGGTTTTCGATTCCCATTGTAGTGTAGGACCGCTGCACGCTCGATATCTCTTTGGTCGACATTTGGCTTGTACCCTAGACCCAAGAGATGCCATGAGCGATCAAGAGTGAATGTGCGGTTCCAAAATGTGACAAGACCGGCTGGAAGTGTTCCTAACTTCCATAATTGCCTATTTGCGTTCTGCATGAATGAGATTCATGTCCTTAGACAGATATATGGTTCGACAAGACACTAATACAACATTAAGCGGTTCTAGAATCAAATTTTTTTATTATCCGTTCGTGTATAAAAATAGACTACATGTTGTTAATATTTTAAAATAAGAATTACTAAGTAGTAAAATAATGCAAGCCAACAACCATTCCACTAATAGCCCTTTGCAAGCATTTATGGAAATAGTGTTTTTTTTTTTTGCCTCAAACATTACTGATAATTGATAATCTCATGAATACTCACCATATTCTGCCAGTAGTGGTAGACATCAGTAATATTCTGCTTCCTCCACTCAATCAAATCGAACATGTTCATGCCGTATGCCCAGCCACAGGCACGCTGATCAAACTGCTTAGCAATTAGGGGATTTGAGAAGTTGAGGTACCTATCAAACCTATGGAAAGTCGCTCCGCAGGTATGGACAGCGCCATTAACCTTTCCTTTCAAATCTATTGACCAAAGATCACTTAGATCCTGCTGGACTACAATATCATCATCAAGAAATAACACCTTGTTAAGCTTTGGGAAGATCTCAGGAAGATAAAACCTCAGATGGTTGAGAATGGATAGGTACTTGGGATTCTGGAACTTGGGGTTTTGGCTTAGCTTATCCTGATTGGTCTTGAAGTAGTAGTTGATCATGAAATGGGACGCCAGTTGCTTCAGAACTGGACTATAGCTCGAATTTAACCAAGTAAACTCTTCAATGTTCTGGACTTAGAACAAAAAATTTCCCCGTGGGATTTGCCAAGAACCACATTCTCATTGCAGCATAATTATGTTTGTCCGTCACAATATAGAATACATGCCTTGCTGGGTTCTGCATTGGAATTTTAATTAAAGAGTTAAATGCACCAGAGATCCATTAATTTGTGAGGAAGTTTCAGTTGAGTCCATCAACTTTCAAAGTGGCTTTTTGGGTCCATAAACTTTTAAAATGGTTCACTGCAGTCCATACATATTTATTTAACCTTAAATTTAAAGCATATTTGTAGAAAACCCCTTCCCACACGCATGCAGGTGCATGCATGGCTCCCAGCGCCCTCCTCCAGCCGCCGCCGTGCCCCCAGAGACCAGCGAGCAGGTGCATGCATGGCTCCCAGTGCCCGCTGGCCGAAGCCGCCCGCGCCGTGCCTTGTTCATTCTCAGAAAAATCAGATAACTGCATGCATGCGGCTGGCCTGATACATACATGGCACTGCTCTGGGGTTTGCAGGTCCATCATGATGGCTCTGCCAAACTTGCGTTACTTCGTCGACGCCGCGACGGCGGCGGCACGGATGCGCGAGATGATCGACAAGCTGCAGCGTCTCGAGACGGAGGGCAAGAAGGGCGCCACCAAGGAGGACATCAGGGGCCAGATCACATTCAGGGACGTGCATTTCTCGTACCCGTCCAGGCCTGACACGAGGGTGCTCGACGCCGTGAGCCTCACCATCTCTGAGAGCGCCACCGTCGGCCTCGTCGGCGGGAGCGGGTCCGGGAAGTCCACCATCATCTCCTTGCTGCAGAGGTTGTACATCCAGGACTCGGGCGAGATACTGCTGGACGGCAGTGACATTGGCACGCTCAACGTGGAGTGGCTCAGGAGCCAGATCGGCCTAGTGAGCCAGGAGCCTGTGCTGTTCGCCACGTCCATCAGGGAGAACATTCTGTTCGGCAACGAGGCGGCCTCGCTGAAGCAAATCGTCGTGGATACGAAACCAATGTATGCAGACATTTCAAATTCTGGCAACAAAATGAACTAGCCGTTTGATCACACTTCAGTAAATGAATCTGCTTGCACTTGCAGGTCGGGCGCAGTTCGGGACGCAGCTATCGGGAGGGCAGAAGCAGCGCATCGCCATCGCCTGCGCGCTCATCCGGGACCCCAAGATCCTGCTCCTCGACGAGGCGACCAGCGCGCTGGACTCCGAGTCGGAGCGCGCGGTGCAGGACGCGCTGGACCGGGCGTCCGTGGGCCGGACGACCGTCGTCGTGGCGCACCGCCTCTCCACGATCCGCAAGGCAGACATGATCGCCGTGCTCGACGCGGGCCGCGTGGTGGAGTGCGGCACGCACGACAAGCTCCTCCTCGGCACGGAGGCCAGCGAAGGCGGCGGCGTCTACGCACGGATGGCGCTGCTGCAGAAGGCGCCCGTGGCGAGGGAGGAAAGCGAGCGAGTGGTGGAAGTAGAGCCGGAGAGCAGCAGGGTGTCGTTCCGTAGCGTTGAGATCATGTAAGTGCCCAGCGACTTCCACCAAAGCCCGGTGCCGTCGTTCAGGTCGGTCGAACGCTCCGTGGAAATGGTAGACCACGGGCGCGACGGCCACAACCCGGCGCGCGGCAAAAAGCCTTCGCAGCTCCGCCTGCTCAAGATGAATCGGCCGGAATGGAAGCAAGCTCTGCTCGGGTGCGCCGGCGCCATCGTTTTCGGTGCGGTGTTGCCGCTCTACTCTTACAGCCTCGGAGCTTTGCCGGAGGTGTATTTTACAGCCGACGATCACCTCATCCGTTCAAAGACCAGGTACCGTGCGATGTGTCCGTCTGTGCTCGCTGATACAGATTGCAGAGTGACATGGCGATGTCAGTGACGTTTGTCTGAACTCTGTTCTGAACAGGCTGTACTCCCTCGTCTTCTTCGGCATTGCCATCATCTGCATCACGGCGAACATCGTGCAGCACTACAACTTCGCCGTCATGGGCGAGCGCGTTACAGAGCACGTCCATGGACAGATGTTCGCCAAGATACTCTCCTTCGAGGTCGGGTGGTTCGACGAGGACGAGAACTCGAGCGCCGCGGTGTGCGCGCGGCTGGCCACGCAGGCCACCAAGGTCCGATCCCTCGTCGGCGACAGCATGTGCCTCCTGGTGCAGGCGGCCGCCAATGCGGCGCTAGGTTTCTCTATGGCCCTCGCCGTGTCGTGGCGGCTCGCGGTGGTCATGATGGCGATGCAGCCACTGATAATCGCGAGCTTCTACTTCAAGAAGGTGCTCATGACCGCCATGTCCAAGAAGGCCAAGAAGGCGCAGGTGCAATGGAGCCAGCTCGCCAGCGAGGCTGTCGTGAACCACCGGACGATCACCGCGTTCTCGTCGCAGCATCGGATGCTCCGCCTGTACGAGGCCGCGCAGGAGGCGCCGCGGAAGGACAACAGGGTGGAGTCGTGGTACTCCGGCTTCTGCCTGTCCCTGTGCCAGTTCAGCAACACGGGCAGCATGGCGCTTGCGCTGTGGTACGGAGGCAGGCCGCGGGCGGGCGGCTTCGGCCAGCGGGCACTGGGAGCCATGCATGCACCTGCTCGCCGGTCTCTGGGGGCACGGCGGCGGCTGGAGGAGGGCGCTGGGAGCCATGCATGCACCTGCATGCCCGTGGGAAGGGATTTTCTATAAATATGCTTTGAATTTAAGGTTAAATAAATAGGTATGGACTGCAGTGAATAATTTTAAAAGTTTATGGACCAAAAAGCCACTTTGAAAGTTGATGGACTCAACTGAAACTTCATTACAAGTTAATGGATCTCTGGTGCATTTAACTCTTAATTAAAATGTTAGTAGCTAGTACAAGTGAAGTACCCTACAATCTTCTTAGAATATTTACCGCAACAAAAGTTCATATGCATTAGATACTCAATTTCAGAACATAAGCCACTACTACCTCACATGTCAAATATTGTACCTTAGCATTTACAAGAGTCGAGTTCACAACCACAGCAGCTGCTAGTACATTATCTGAGAATAGTGCATAGTGTTGCAGCTTTGAGTCTTCAAACTTCTCTTCATTTGGAAAATGCCTTTTGTGGGAGCTAGATGAATAGTACTCATTTGTAAGACGCAGTGCAAGACAATAGAGTTTTTTGGGTAGAGCCTTAGCTGCTATCATTGTTGCATAATTGGCCGTTTGCTTGTGAGCTTGAACTTTGTCCTCAGTTGAATGAAGGGTTGTTAATAGCTTATCAATAACAGATGCACAATTCTCATGCACTAGTTTGATCTTTGCTAATGCCAACTCCAGTGCTCTAATTTTTCCAGAGACACTGCATAAGCAATAAAGTTGAAGAAAATGTGTAAGAGACACTCTGTTCCTATCAGAACCCAAACTAAGTACACGTCGTCATCGCCATACCAAGGGTGAACCCTGCAGTAAAAAAAAGAGAACGTACTTCTTTGGTAACCATCTATCACTGGTTGCATTACCGAGTGCTTGCTGGATATCCCTCATCTTTCTTCGAAGATCTCTAACAAAGGCATTACGGCCTCTAGTAGGTAGGAGCCCAATATATGTTCTTGCTAGTCTTAACTGATCTTTTATGATATGTATCGTTGCATCTGGCGAACTTGTATGTCGATTGATACTACGGGTAACTGCTTTTGAATCAGACCCTTCCGAGGTAGCGCCTGCAAATTGCTTAGATGATCTATCAGCAGTATTTTCCTGGAAAATTAAACCACTATGTAACTAAATAACTACTTAACCATGAAAGAATAAGTGATTGAAGTCTAAATCAGAACTTTGTGCACGTAAACTCCTAAAGCAAGATCTATAAGGCCTTTTATAAAGAATGGTGCCACTAAAATTTCCAAATATCAGCACATACTTTTACGAAAAATAAAACATCTCCAAGGGAATTTAGAAAAAAAGTAAAATATCAGCCCATGAATTGGAAAACATATGCGAGAATGAATTAGTTGTCAACAGAGAAGTGACCAATATAGAATGTATCCACAATTTTGGAAACGATTAGTGTTTTGACTTTTGAGTACAACCTATTATGATTGAATTCAGCATATCCGCTATGTCTCTAGTGTAGCAAAACCAGGTCACCAATTGTAGTCCTAGGACGAAATCTCATAGTTCAGAAACTTAATACTATAGATTTTATTTTATGGACACGAATTTTATCAGTTTAATTGTTTTAATCTATTAATATGTCACTCTTTTTTACCTTTTTCAATGAAGCACTAGAATTGCCGTGCATTGCAGCAGCTTTGTGCTGCCTCACTTCAACATCACCACCACGACTAATCTGTTTTTGAGCAACGGCAACATCATTCGCATGCTCTCTCTTACCTGGGTCTTGGGACGCCACCTCCTCCGGCTCTTCTCGGCTGATACATAAGCCGACTGATAAGCCGGCTGAAGCTGTTTCGTGCGAGCACCGAGGCGAGGAGCAGCGCTAGCAGCACGTCCCGGGGCCGACACTTCTACCTCGGCCACCGCCGTCGCCGCGCCGCGGCCGACGCCATGGGCCGCCCGTGGCGCCGTGGCCGGGTGCGTGCTCGCCGGGGACGGCCCGCGCGACTCCGGATGCCCAGGTGGAGAGAAAGCCTTCCACGTGTACTGAACCGACGCCGAATCTCTCGTGCTGGGAAGGACTGGGAGCTAGCGTCGGGCGTAAACAACTCCCCGTTGATCTCAAGTCTCTGGGTCTCGGGGCGGTCGGCACGTGTCTGTCTCGGTCGGCGTCTGCCCCGGATCGGAGTTCCCAGAGTCCGCGCGCGGAGCCGCGGACCTGCAGGGCGCGCGACGGTCTCGTGGTCGCGGCGGACCGAGCAGGACACTGTGCGTGTCCCCTGCCACTCCCAGCCATTGCGCATTCGTAGCGTGTTGCACGCATGCACGCAGGAGACGAGGGGCAGGCAAAAAGCGCGTCGGAAACGGGCGGACGCGGGAGCGGGAGGGCACCAGGTCACCAGCACCGTGGGTCGTGGCCGCGGTTCCACGGACAGCCAGCCCGCAGCCACGGACCCAGGCTTTGACCTGATGAACTCGTAGCAATAATAGTTCAAGCGAACAGGGCCAATTGAGCCCTCGCGCGCGGCCGCGCACGCGCCACGGGCTCGCAGGCAACGCTGGGCACGCAGGCACCCACCAACGGGCGGCACGCATGTGCTGTGCTGTGCTGCACTCCCCGCACCCCTTCCGAGTCGCCGACCGCGGCCGGCTCCCACGTTCGTTCGTCTGCAAGCTCGCTCGTGACCTGCCGCCACGCACTGCCAGTGCCAGTGCGCACCGTCGCCGTGCACGTACGAGGCGGCCCATCTCGACGACCGCTATTCTAACGGCCGGCCGGCAAAGAGGACGATCGCTGCAGCGTTCGAGTTCCGCTACTGCTCCGCATGTCATCTCGCCGACGGGCAGATCTCCTGCGGCACGTAACTGAACGATGCATGCATGCACCGACCTGAATTCGACGGCGGACACGAGTCGCGTGTGTTACAGCAGCAGTTGACACCGCCCAACCCATCACCCTCAGGCTGTCACTAGACTGTTGCACTCCGGCACACAGCAAAAAGCCACCGGGGGCCCGGTGCAGTGGATTACCAGTAAAGCGCGCACGGAACTGGAGGGTCCTGTCGGTAGGCAACAAAGAGATCAAAGCAAAGCACGGGACTTTGGAGTCTGGACAGCCACAGCCACGTCGCCACGTCGATCGCTCACTAGGGCAGGCACTGACGGACAGGGAGGCAGGCAGACAGATTGGCCGCCTTTTGGGTCCCCTGAACCCCGACAAGCTGCCCCCTGCAGTCCTGCACTGCACTCCATCGATTCCTTTCCACTTTCCTCCTCGTCGCCTCCCGCTGTCAAGCACCGCACGTCTCTCCACCCGCCCAATATATGCGAGGAGCATCTGCTTCTCCTCCAGTCCTCCCTGCCCACCACGACTGCCAGCCATCTCACCGGAATTCCAAGCCTCTCCTCTCCAGTCGCGGTTCAGCAAACAGAGAGAGCATCGAAAGCTCGCATCTTTGCCAGTAAGAAAGACATCAGCAGCAGCCAGCAGCGTTACGGCATGGAGCTGGAGCTCGGGCTGGCGCCGCCGAGCGCGCACCACCCCATTCCCATGACGATCGACCATGGCCACCACCTCGCCGCGGCCGACGAGCTGAGCAGCACCTCGTCGGACCACCACCACCCTTGTGCTGCGCGCGCCGGGAAGAGAGGGTTCGCGGAAGCGTTCCAGGAGGCAGCGGCGACGACGACGCTGCCGCTCTTCGATGACGGCTCGTCGTGCGGCGGGAGGAACGGTGGCAGCAAGAGGCCGCTGGTCGGGTGGCCACCGGTGAGCTCCGCGCGCAGCAGAGCGTGCGACGGTGTCGGTGTCGGCGGCGCCAAGTACGTGAAGGTGAAGAAGGAAGGCGACGCCATCGGCAGGAAGGTGGACCTGTCGCTCCACGCCTCCTACGACGAGCTCCTCGCCACGCTCGCCCGCATGTTCCCGACCACCACCGGCGACCAAGGTAGGTACCAGTGTTCGTTGTTGGTCAATCAAAATTCAGGGGAGCTACAATCATCCAATCCAACAACCTACCGATTCTGATGATCTGATCCTCAAATTATTGCCATGGTGTTGCAGACGACAAGGAAATCAGCAGCTCCACCACCACCACTACCAGCCATGTGGGCGTGGTGGTCACCTACGAGGATGGAGAAGGGGACTGGATGCTGGTCGGAGATGTGCCATGGGAGTAAGTTTCGCTACGACCAATGCATACATGTGGAGTTCATCTTATCCTTCCGGATTGTTGCTGACGTCGCCCTGCGATGTTTTTCTTGCAGTGATTTTGCAAGGTCCGTCAAGCGGCTCAAGATACTGGGATGACTGAAGCCTGGCCGCGCACTGATGTACATGTTCTTAATTGGAGTATAAGTTTTTTTTTTGTTTTTGTTTTTGAAAAGCACTTGTGTTAAGAGTCAAGGCACTAGTTGGGTAACTTGGGTTACCTCTTGTAACAATACTATCGAACATGTTTTCTGGTCTTGTCTGTGAGAATGTTTCTCTTGGACTTGCCTTTGTGTTTTGCGCAGTTTATGCTGCAACTGATCGCAAACTACTATAATACATATTCATTAATTTATTCTTCCTCTCTTTCAGCCTGATCGCTTGCAGGTTACAGCTATGGCTTATCAGGCAGCAAATGGTGTTTTTCTTTCACAACAAACCAGTATCAGCCGAGCTTATCAACCCAGAAATCAACCAGCGAATAGACCGTTTATCTCTCTCTCTATATATAGAAGCGTGCAATCAATTAAAGAGTTTATGCCTTTATGTAAAAAAAAAAAGAGTTCATGCACAATCCAGCACCTCTATCTCTCTCTCCCCCAGGGCTTATCAGACAGTCAACGATATTTTTCTCTCACAATAAACCAGCACTTATCAATCCAGAAACCAACCAGCGAACAAACCATTTATCTCTATGGAACTAAAGAGTTTATGTCTTTATGTAAGCGACGGTTAACCGTTTTTTTTATACGTAAAGCAACGGTTAACTGTTGATTCTCGGTTTGACAAAAATGGTGGAAATGCTGTTGTGCTTGACGATTCCACCGACGTTTTCCCATCAACAGCTGCTGAAGGGCGGAGAGGTACACGAACAATGTACATCTTTTGTTTTGGAAAAAAAGGAACATTGGCTATCTGTTGTTTATATATTTATAAAAAAACTATAAGATCCCTCGGGAACGCATTAATTTCACATGAAATATACAAGAATTTCACAGTTTTTCCCATTGGGAAACGACATCGTGTTATAGCAGAAAATATGTTTTATCCCAAGGGCCGTGCACCTGACCTCGCTGCGCTGCATGCCTGCATACATACATCCGCCTGATTGCCTAATGGCCTAATGGGCCTCCCCTTCGTGTGCTTCCCTCGATTATCGGTGCAGCCCACCTCAACTGATTAAAAGCACACGTATGGGCCCGTTTGGGTTACGTTCGCTTCGAGTTCGAGGTCAGGTGGTGTGAATTTCAGCTTGTAGTCCAAACTCCGACCGTGTGCTTCTAAAAAAAAAATCCTCCGTCTCACCTTCTCAAAAAGAAAAAGCCTTCCTCCGTTTCAAAAAATAGTTTATTTCTTCTTTCAAACACAGTAAAACACATATTGGTTCTTTTTTAAACACAATATGAACACAAAACAGCTTGCATATATACATACACATATACCCTACACTTATTAGCACATCCGAAAGATAGGTTTGACAAATCTTGAGATTGACTACACCCTATTTTTATGAACACATTTGAAAATATTAGGCTCGGCGGGTCTCGATGTTGACAATGTCACACAAACATTGTTGTAATGTTGTTGATGGCATGTTGCCTTTCACTAAAAGGGTAGCACCATTAGTTTTTGAAATAAATTCAGAAAAATACAAGACTCGCACTAACTCTAATGTTAGGTAAGCTACGACTCAAACTCACAATAATTAGTTCACTTCTATATTTGACTGTGTCAAATTGTACTATAAAAAGTATTTAAATATACATTTAACATTTATGAAGTCAGATAGCGATATTATAAGAAATATATTCCATAACAAATCTAATGTTAGTTATTTGATTTAGTAAAATATTAATATGTTTTTTATATACACTGTTCAAATGGAATATCGTTTGACTTAGCGGTTAGCATCCTTTTTAAGATACTAGGGTAATATCCGTGCATTGCACCTGGTAAACAATCAGGTCTAAAATAAGAGAAAATCGAGTTTTTTTTTTGCAAGGATGTGTGTAAATGATCAAGCTTTTTAGGATTTTTTGTGTGTAGCAATCATGTTAGTCCATCAAATTAGGTACGAATCTAAAATGCTACGAATGTTATAGGTATGGGACCAACAAGATGTTGATATTATAGGTATGGGACCAACAAGAAGTTAATGAAAATTTAAAGAATTACTCTATTCGTCTATGACCTTTTGATGAAGTTTTTCCCTCCATCTTAGAGTAACTTGAACCGATACATGACGGTTTTTTGGACCTATGCCACCTCAAATTACATGACTTTTTAGTGCACTATAATCTAATTTGCATTGGTTTTTGCTCTTCATGATTGCATCTTGATGTTTAGTTTTGAACTACAAGTTTCAAGATGTGTTTTCATTATACAATTGATAGGAATAAAAGCATGTTTTTTATTGATAGATCAAAAACCATTGTGCCCAATATAAGTCATATTACGGTGTCTACTTACATGATTAAATATTATTTTGAATTTTCTGACCCTGGTGATAGTGTTTTTTTTTGCGTGCAGAGTCTTCTCGTGGTTCTATCAGGCAATCTTCGGTCTTTCCATCATAGTTTTTTTTGCGCTCGCTTAGGTCTATCGGTCTTGGTTCTGTTGGTGGATGATTTATCTCAAAACATTTTAGGTGTTGAGAAGAGGTAGAGATAGAACGGCAGAGAATCATAGTGTTAGTTTTGGTCATGCCGAATTTCTAGTCCCGATGTGAACTCATATCCAAAGCAAAAAACTTTGGACATGCGCATGCACGTACACCTAAGGGACTTGCTGTCTTACTTCGTTTGGGCCAATGTCGCGAGACATTCCAACTCCGAATAAAGAAACCAAATCAATTTATTTGTAGACCATTAAGGGCCCCTTTGGTTCATAGGATGGGCAAATGAATTTTGTAGGATTGGATTTCCTAAGGATTTTTTCCTTTCTTGGCCTTTGGTTCATAGGAAAAGCAAATGAAGTGTTTCATAGGATTGAGTCCTATGGCTCCGTTCGCTTCGCTGAAAAAACAAGCCGAAACATTGCTCCAGCTGATTTGTTGTAAGAGAAAAATATTGTTCCGACTGAAACAAACAAAATGAAAAGTATAGATTATAAGAGAAGCGAAGGGGGCCTATAGCTCCATTCCATAGGATTAAAAACATGAGCTCAGACTTCATGAATTTTTTCATGTGTTGGCACTTGCAAAGGCTAGCTGTTGCTTTGAATGCACAACGGGTATAGTTCCTGTGTTCCATTCCTCTGTTTCACCTATACTCTTGCCAAAGGCCTTCTTTTCATCTTCCTTTGTTTCGAATTCTCATAGGAATAGAGAAGTATGATATCTGGATTTTAAGGTTTTTCTATTCCTATATATTTCCTATCCTATGATCCAAAGGGGCCCTAAGAAGCGTCGTGATGCACCTCGACTCTGAAAAAGTAATTTGTACCGAAGATTTTTTTAGATTTTTCTCCTTTCAATTTCTTTTCTAGAGTCGGATTGCAGTAATCTGCCGGTCTTATAGATCTGCCGGTGAACTATTTCTCTTAAAACGTTTTATGTGTTGAGATAGAGACATACAGGGACTACCTAACGTAGACAATCAGGATTCAGTAAAACAGAGTAGACGAGGATCGAGATCAATGAATTGATTTGGTGACCGCGAGAGCACAGAAATGTATTTTAAATAAATTATAAAATATAGGCTTAGTATTTCGAATTCGATCAATCGTGGTTCTGTAAAGATATTAACTTATATTTTTTTTACAAATTCTATTATCTAAAACCCGTCCACATAAAATTTTGTTATTATTTCCTCCGCACCGTATTGCTTCTCAAAGTTCGCATTCAAAGTTTGAAACACTCAAATTGCCTGGAGGGAAGGCACGAGCTAGTGCGCGCAGCAGAGATGGCGGGAAATGCCGGGAAAGCAATTGCATCTCCCGCCTCAGCTCACGGATCCCCGCCCTTTCCCAAACCAGCCACCGCCACCCGTGTTTCCTACCGACAGATGGGGCCGATTCTGAACCACGGAGCGAGACCCCGGCCTTGTTTAGATTGTAAGTTTTTTCACATTCTCTCTATCATATTAAATCTTTTGACACATGAGTATTAAATGTAGATAAAAAAATAACTAATTATACAGTTTGATTGTAAATTACGAGACGAATCTTTTGAGCCTAGTTAGGTTATAATTGAATAATAATTATCAAATGCAAACGAAAGTGCTACAGTACCAAATACTGATTCCTAACACCAATCTAGACGAGGCCCCCACCTGTCAGGTGAATCTTCCGGGGCAAGGAGCGGCCGGGCGGGAAAATATTTCGCGGCAGCGGCGGTTTCCCAAATTTCTCCCACCCTTTTCCGCTCCGCGTCCCCAAACGCGTCCCTATTAATTCCCCCCCGTTCTCCTCTCCTCTCTCTCGCCGCCACTCGCCCCTCCCAAAACCCCTTGGTCCCGTCCAGATCCCAGCTAGGGTTTACCCGATCTCCCCTCCCCCCCTCCGCCGCCGGGCCGCCGACGAGGAGACCGCCACCACGATGTTGGAGCTACGGCTGGTGCAGGGGAGCCTCCTCAAGAAGGTCCTGGAGGCGATCCGCGAGCTGGTCACCGACGCCAACTTCGACTGCTCCGGGACCGGGTTCTCGCTCCAGGCCATGGACTCGAGCCACGTCGCGCTCGTCGCGCTGCTCCTCCGCGCCGAGGGCTTCGAGCACTACCGCTGCGACCGCAACCTCTCCATGGGCATGAACCTCAACAACATGGCCAAGATGCTCCGCTGCGCCGGCAACGACGACATCATCACCATCAAGGCCGATGACGGCTCTGACACCGTCACCTTTATGTTCGAGTCGCCCAGTGAGCGGCCGTTCCTTCTCTGTTTTTTTTTCTTTTGCCTTATCTGGTTGTTATTTTGACCCTGACCGTCGTGGTTCCCGTGTGGCAATGAACAGAGCAAGATAAGATTGCTGATTTTGAGATGAAGCTTATGGACATCGACAGTGAGCACCTCGGAATCCCAGATTCCGAGTACCAGGCCATCGTCCGCATGCCTTCTGCTGAGTTTATGAGGATCTGCAAGGACCTTAGCAGCATCGGGGACACTGGTACATAAGAGTTTTTCGTGTTGATTTTACTGTCGTGGATTGTTTAGTCTTTGTTGATTGAGCAGTTGCCGTTTTCTTGTCGCAGTCGTTATCTCGGTGACTAAGGAGGGCGTGAAGTTCTCCACCTCTGGAGAAATTGGGAGTGCAAACATTGTTTGCAGGCAGAACCAAACTATTGACAAGGTAGCTTGTCATAACTCATAACCCAGCTGTTACCTCAAATCGGGACAATTTCCATTCTCTGAATTTTGGTGTGCCTGTTGCCTGAAATGCAAGTGAGCTTCGATTTTTTAGATTTTACTATATACAGTGGTTAGCAAATGTACTCCATTAATAGTCATTCACGAAGGTTGCTAAGCCTATTTGCTTGTAGCTACCAAATTAGCAGTTAAGTTTGAATGGTGTATTTGTATTGTTCTTTGATTCTTTAATTATCTTTAGCCTATTCTAGGTTGTTATTATGGTTCTGTGGTATGTGCACTGGTTCAGTTTGTACAATTGGTTCACCAGTCCGGCTCACAAAATCAACCGTTAGCACGTAAGTGAGAGTTGAGTACATTGAGACAGTGTGTTATCACCTTACTCGAGCTGTCAAGCAACCAGTGGCTATCTTCAATATAGATCTGGTTGAAATCTATTTAAATTTTCAGCTTTTGTAACTTAGCACCTCCTTTTGTCTGTTTCTGGCTCTGTCCCTGCAATTTGATGTCCTAAAACACCAGCTATCTGGTAATTTGTCTATTGCATAAGATGACAATTTGGAAAGCAAGCATGACACTTCATTTGGTTGATTCAATTGGAATTGATAGCACTGCTTGAATTAGGTTTTGTCCTGTTATTGATTTTTATTATCTGCCTTGCATATTTTGTTAATCAAGCCTAGAAGTTGTTTATGATGCTAACTGCTGTTGGTACCATAAGAAAAATCTCTTCAGTACCTGTGCTAATGTACTTGTAACTTCAACAAAACATTGCAACATTAGTGAGATGTTCTCAATGGATTAATTTATACTGCATTGTATCAATTCAAAAAATACAGTAGCATATGAAAGACGACTGCCCTGGCTAATGGATACTGTTTTGTTGAATGCAGCCAGAAGAGGCTACCATTATAGAGATGCAAGAGCCGGTTTCCCTGACCTTTGCCCTGAGGTACATGAACTCCTTCACCAAGGCATCTTCACTGTCTGAACAAGTGACTATCAGCCTGTCGTCTGAGCTACCAGTGGTGGTCGAGTACAAGATCGCTGAGATGGGTTACATTAGATTTTACCTGGCCCCCAAGATCGAGGAGGATGAGGAGATGAAGCCCTGATGGCTTGTAATGACATAATGCTCGTGTTGCCTACTTTTCCTTGTCTTCCAACCATGGTTTGCTTAGCTAGTGTTTGCAAGCAAAAAGGGATGTTATGTGTTATCTAGGACAGACTGCTTTAGCTACTTGTCTATTTGTGACTGCTCTGTGAATCCATGGATTTACAGTGAGCCTATTAGATTAGCAGGCTTATGCTTTGTTCATGTGGCTTCTATCTGCCCATCGCTACTCAGGCATGAAATTCTTTGTTGGGAGAGCATGATATTGCTGTTGTTGTCTCAGTACCTCCCCCTTCGGGAGAGTTCGAGTCTCAAGGACTCAGCTCTTTATCTGTGGCTTCGGCCGCAGCGAAAGGGGGGGAAAAACATTTAAAGCACATGTCTGTGGTTGGCTTATTTTACGGAGCTACGAATGGGTAGGGGTTCGGAGGTTTCGTGAGATCTTATGCCAAAATACCTTGGGGCTGTTAGTCACTGCGGATCGAGAGTTTTAATATTGCTGTTGTGAGCTGCACAGGATAAGAACTAATAGAAGCAGTTTAAGACTTCAGAGTAGTAAAAGAAAGCGCTAGAGGGGCTAAACTGAGACGGATAAAAGAGCAGCATACTGGCTGCATCCAGGTTCAGAGACAGAACAACACAAATCATGCAGATTAGGGCCTTGTTTAGATCACCTCCAAATTTCAAGTTTTTTCACTCTCTCTCCATCACATCAATTTTTAGCCGCTTGCATGGAACATTAAATGTAGGTAAAAAAAAATAACTAATTGTACAGTTTAGTTCGAAATCACGAGATGAATCTTTTGAGCTTAGTTGGTCCACGATCGGACAATATTTATCAAATAAGACGAAAATGCTACTATTTATCGGGTTGAAATTTTTTGCAATCTAAACATGGCCCTAGGTTTCTTAACTGCATCAGGTTGTGCCTGTGCCGTTGCAAACCTCCAGGTTTCTTAACTGAAACTGCCGAAAGCATTGCGTATATCCATAACCTCAGATAGCATTACAGAAGTGGGAGAGATCAGCAGATAGCCTTGCAATACATCCACCCAATTACCACTGAATGAGGTCACAGTGGCCGAAATTCATGCATACTCTCTTTTTACAAGATTGTTTACCAGACTACAATCTAATTCAGCTGCTAACATTCAGATCAAATGGCGATCGTGTGAACTTGCTCCTATAGTTCCTACTCTTTGCCTTGGTCTTGCCAAAACGAAGCATCCCAATGGGAAAAATCTTTCAGGGCGACCCATCTTGTAGTTAGTTTGATCCTGCCCTCAGACTTCCCTCTGCGTCGCCGCTCTGCAAGCTGACCATGATCAGAAAGCGAACAGGAACATGTGTGAGCTAATCTAGCGGCACCAGATTTCTAGAGGAATAATGTATAATTGATCAGAGGAACCAAAAGGATGCTATATACCTGTACGATGGCCTTTTTTGTAATAATTTAACAAAACCTAAGTAAACCAATCACATGATGAATGTAGAAAATCACATCATCATCAGAACCAAGACCACTAAGTGGAACTTAAGCTCATAAGAGCTCTTCAAATTGGGGTATGCAATACTTTTCTCAGAAGTACATTATAAAACCTCGGGGCAAAAGAAGCCGAAGCTATTGTAACCACAACGAATAATCTGAATGGGGCAGAGATAATCATCGTTCACTGCTGATTTCACAAAATGTTTAAAATCACAAGGGAAGCTATCACTAGCATTTTATTTTTCAAATGATCCCTTTCATCTTAAAAAGAGACAATTTACCCACCCCGTTTATGCGTAAAAAAGAAGCTTACCTATGCAAGTACGGCATAAACAGTACACTTTCAGTGTTTTTTGGCATCAAGTCCTGTGCTCTTTCTTTCCCGAGCGAACCTCTATCAAAAAGATCAGAATTCACCATGCGTGCTTCCTGCCTACCAGGCTTGGCCTCATGTCCTATTGAAGGAGTAGATTAAGGTTAAAATCGGTAAGAAGTCAAACATACTTATCGAATTGCCAACTATGGCTGTTCAAACTGTACAATCTCTAACCTGGTAAAGATGTGGTTTCTTGAGCTGAAGTTAGCCGATGCTCTAACATCATGTCCTCCTTGAAGATCATCTATATAGATGAGCAATAAACAAGTGAAAGAAAAAAGAGGTGTTACTACCTATTTGGGTTACAGATTCTAGACAACAAAAGGATTACCTCAGGAGGTAGAGCCAGCTGAAAGGATTGAAGGCTGGGCTGTGCATGCGCTGGCTCTCGAAGGAACTGAGGCTCTACAGCGGTTGAACTACTAGGGACACTTTGCAATACAAGTGGGTTTTCGTGCCGTTGGTCATGATTTGGTGGATCAAATAAAATACGAGCTACAGGAATTTGGTTTCCAGGTAGTACAACAGCGCCAGAATTTGATGCCCTGGCACCACTTTGGTTAAGTGCAGCACACATTTCTGAGGGTGCCAGAGCCTCAGGTGCTCCTGACAAGTTTCCTGGGGGCAGATACAGGCCATTCCTCATAGATAACATCTGTAAAAAGAAATAGCAAACAAGCTGATATTGGGCTGCATAAATGAGGAATACATTAATCATAACTGGAATGGATAAAACATTTCGGAGCTAGTAGTATATAACAATACACAAAACAAAGACGGCTAAATGTTGTGTTCTCTATTTCTCTTTTAGGATAGGAACCGAGCATTGTGATTCATCCCAGCCACCACAGTGTACATACTCCAACATCGGATATAGAACTTTAAAGCATCTCTTAGAAACTTATACCTCCTGATACCTTTTTAGAGTTAAATATTACCTCCTAATTACTGACTCTAGTTGCTAAGCAGACCGTAAGCAATTGTAAAATGTTTTTCTTTCAAAGGAGCCATCATTTTGGCACTTTTTAAGTAATTTTGGCATTAATCTGTTGCATGATTCATTCTCATACACGTGTAAGAGGAATTTGATAATTTTTAGGCAATTCACTTCGGTGTAAGATCAGCTAAATCTACAATATAGTGGCACCGCAATTTCTCCCAAACTTGTTTTTGTCACGAGCATCTAACTTCATGCTTTCACAGTTTGATTGTTTTGCAGAACATTCAGCTACTTCACATCCTGATATTGCCTTGTCAATCTAACTTCATTCGTTCACACACTTTGACCGTTTCGCAGAACATCAGCTACTTGACATCGAATATGGCCATATCAACTATTATTAGGGGGTGTTTGGTTCGAGCTACTAAACTTTAATAGCTACTAAACAGTTTAGTCACTTTTAGTAACTCCAGAGTTACTAGAGAGGACTAAAGCCCTTTTAGTAGCTTTTAGTCATAGCTTTTGGTTAAAAAGTTACTGAAATGACTAAAAGCTACTAAATTTAGTAGCTACTAGACGAACCAAACAGGCCCTTAATCATTTAGCGAGCCTACCAGCTACATATAGTCTATTCATATGTGTTGCTTACTACCAGGCAGTCCAGCATATCCCAAATTGTAGGTAATTAGTAGTAGTACTAGCAAGTAGCAAACAAGCAGTGTGGTGTCAGTTTGGTCACCTGCACCTGGAGCTGAAGCTGCTTCAGGTACTCAATGGCATCATCAAGCATGGAGGCCTTGTCCGTCTGCACTTGCGAAACATTCGCCAAAAGCAGCAGAAGCAAGATTAGCTCCCAAGTTCCAGGGGAAACGCAGAAACCGCAAGAACCAAACAATATGACAGGAAAGGAGGGGAGCCGACCTTGCTCGAGTTGGGTACGAGGGTCTGCAGCGCCTTCATCTTCTCGTTGATCCTGCTCCTCCTCCTCTGCACCAGTCTCATCGGCGGTCAGGACATAAGTTCTCACCTACCAAACGGTCCAGTCCAACGGCGGAAAGGAGCTAGGAGAGACAAGGACCGGTCACGCACCCACCTTCTCGGAGAGGTTGTGCACCTCGGCAGCGCGGCTCCTCTTGCCGCGCGGGCGCGCCGGCCTCGCGGGATCAGACTCCGACGACCCCAGCGCGTCCTGCAACAACCACCACCACCAAACAACCCAACCGAGCAAAACCCGGGGCAGCGACCAACACACCAATCAGAACAAGAAGATGATGAAGGAGAAGAAGCGAAAAGGTGGAATCTTGGGACGCGCGGGGAGGGAGAAGGAGACAGCCACGCCACCTCGCTCTCGCAGACGGTGGCCATGCTCTGGTGACGCATGACCAAATCCAGCTGCTGCTGCGCGTCCATCGCGGCACCGGCTGCGATTCCACTTCCACCGCCGCCACTCCACAGCAGCAATGCTTGCAGTTGCAACTAAACACCCGCAACAGCGAGGGTTTCTAGCACGAGGAGCCAGCCCAGGAGCACGCGAGGACCGAGACAAAGAGTGGTCGCCGCTCTCCTCCGTCCCTGACACGCCTATGGTTTGAGCCCATGCCTCGCTGCCGTGAGCATGTCCTCACCAGCGACAGCGCCTGCGCGCCTCAGCTTTCTCTCTCTCTCGCCTTCTCTTCTCCCTGACCCTCTCTCTATCTCTCTCTCCTGCAGTCCGTTTGTCTGTTTCGGCTTTTCTCCGCCCCGAGAAAGCTGCCAGCGGAGCGCAGAGCTTTTGAGACTTGTTGAAAGGGCCAGCGGCCAGCCAGCCTTTCGATCGGTTGCCGTTGCTGCCGGCGGGCCTCGGTCGCGGTCCTCCCTCTCCTCCGGCCGCGTCGTCGTCCGTGGCATCGCATCCGGCGGGTGCATTTATCGTTGGCGACGGGACGGTTCGCTCGGCGCTGCTGCTACATGCCCTACATTTATGCCCGCCTTTAATGGCGTGGCGTGCCCAGTTCAGTGTTCACCTCCCACAGTACTCCCACCCCAGCACCAAAGACCAAACAGTACGCCCTGTCACTCGGAACAGTGCTCGCAGTACCAGCTTACTGTTTACTACGACAGCCTACAACAGTGCTACTCCTGGAATGTTTATATAGGCCTGATTAAGATTTTAAGTTTTTTCATTCTCTCTCCATCACATCAAATCTTTGATACATGCATGGAGTATTAAATGTAGATAAAAAAATAATTAATTACATAGTTTGATTGTAAATTACGAGACGAATCTTTTGAGCCTAGTTAGGCCATGATTGGACAATAATTATCAAATACAAACGAAAGTGCTACAGTGCCAAATACTTATTCTCAACCATTATCGCAATATACACGCATGCCGTAAATGACGGTAGATTATATCAGGAACGTAATTTTTCTCACACACCAAATTAGTTAAACCAGACGACAGTAAATAATCTATGATTCCATACAATTGCAAGATACTCCATGTACTATCTTCGTCATAGAAAGTAGGACCACGCTATTTTACAAGTATTAAATCAATCTGTTTTCCCCATTTTATTTTCGACTAGAAAAACAAAAATATTTATATGACATTAAATAAGCATGTATATATTTTTTTTGGCTATATCTAAGGTAGTCCTAACAAAAAAACTAGGTGATATTTATGTTCATTAATTATGATGCCAACTAGAGGTGAGAGCTGTGGCTGTATGTTTCGTGTCACTTGGACCTCTAAACACGGGAGGCACATCCGGCTATGTCAGTATAACACAGTCTTTGCTTTGATCCAAACACAGTTCATGACATGCTGTCACGCCTTTGTGCTGTACTAATCCAAACACGATCCTCAAATATCTTCCCTTTATTTTTCAGTCTGCTCATGACATACAAAGCATATATTTTGTAGGTACCATTTTTATGAAAGTTTGCATGATTTTCATAACCCATTGAAGAATTCGATGAGAGGTACTATAATTAGGAGTAATAATTGTATTGTAGTGTTGCAGATGTATTTACGTGCAATTTTCATGGGCTGCGACCTAAATAGAGCTACAAATATTTCGGGATGGCCATACAACCCATCATGCTAATCATAGGCACGACACGACACGGCATGAGATTTTGGATCGTGCTGTTCTTGGGCCGTGACAAGAGACCATCGCCTGTTCGTTTCGGCTGAAATGATCGTGGATTATTATTACTGGTTGATTTGGTGAGAGAAAAATACTGTTCTGACTTATAATCTACGATCGTTTACGACCAAACGAATATGCTGCATAGCTTGGCCCGTCCCAAGTCTCAGCTCTAGTAAAACTAAGCAAAATAGTGGCGTGGCATTGAAACTAAACAAAGAGTTGAGAAAATAGTTTCTTAGACGAGAAACTATATGTCTGAAAAGGAACTAAGATATAAAGAGATATGATAGTTAGACGGCAGAAAGAGAAGACACGTGGTTGGATAAAAAAAATTATTCTGAAGAAACTATTAATTGAGAAATATGGTTTCTAGGTGTAATGTCTATATGATTTTAACAAATATAGAAACTATCTCTTAATTTATGAGTTGGAACTATCAATTGGGAATCATGACTGGATTTGGATAAAATTTATTTAAACTTAAAATAGTGTGACTTGACCGAGACAAAGAACTGTATCTCTTGGAGACGGAGTGGGTGTATAGTATGGCTTCATTCGCGTGTCTTTAAACTTAGCTTAATCTGTTTTTTTTTCTTTCAAAATCATGTTTTTCTCTTATAGATTCCTCCCGCATTTCTTCAAACCATCCAAATTTCTCCGAGCGAAGAGGCTCTGTGACTGCACATAACATGACACGTACTCTTTCTCGCGTGTACACACCGAAGTACGTACACGTCGCACGTGAAGGTTTACAGGCGCCGCGCCTCGATCTCGTGCGCCAGGATGCTCGTCAGCCTGTCCGCCCGTTCGTCCTGACCTCCGGCGAAGCTGTACACCCGGAAGGCTAGCTGGAACACCCGCCACAGCATCCTCGACGCCCCATCGCCGTGGCTGCTTGCCCACTGCGCACGCGTCGTCGTCGTAGTCGTCGTCTCTCTGGCGTCCTGGCTCTCCTTCAAGGCGAGCTCCATGCAGGCGGATGACAGGTCCACCATGCCCTCCTTGATCCGGACCAGCACGCTGAAGTCGAAGTGGACGCCGTGGGACTGCAGCCGCTTCGTCTCCTCCTCTTTGACCTGCACGGAGTCGCACTCGCACGCATGAGCAGCGTTCGTACCACCAGGCATTCTCCAGTGGCCACTGGCCAGTGCAGCAGTGCACGGACCTTGTTGAAGTAGCTCTCGACTCTGTCGAGCTGCGGCGAGACGGGGCCAGCGGTGAGCTTCCAGCATTTGAGCCTCGAGGCGGCGCCGTCCAGCTTGGAGTAGAGCGCGGCCGCCGTCCTCAACGCCTCCAGCTTCTTGGAAGGGAAGCCCTTGAACCTGGCCAGCACCTGCAATGCGGCATGCAGTTCGACGGCGCGTCAGAAAGGCTTAAGGCTTCGCCGAAGCACGGCTGATGGCTGAGCTCCAGGGGAAACTAACCTGTGTCTCGTCGGTCAGGGACACCAGCTGCTGCTCGACGTGCTGATGGAACCTCACCAGCTCGGCCATGTCCTTGGACTGGAACGAGCCGATGTCGTCCTTCACCTCCAGGATCGCGGCCGCGTGCTTCTTGGCGTCCTCTTCGATTTGCCGGAAGTACGCCGATCTTTCAGTTTCAATTTCGACATACAGGATTTTATTAGCATAAAAAATGTTTACTTTCATTTCATCGTCACCAAGGAACGAAGGAAATGAACTATACTGCTCCATGGCTGATAATGGCAGCGTTTCCTTTCCACGCAAGCGCATGCAGAACTACCTCTTGGTCATCTCGGCCAATGCATCTGCCATGTTCTGGCCGCCGGCGTCGCTCTTGGGCGCGCCCGCCGTCCGGAGCCTCTTGCCGTTCTGCCGTCTCTTGCCCCCGTGCGTGCTGCCAGAGCCTTCCACTCTGTCACGCAGGCGTCTGTACAGGCTGCCCATCTGCGACGATCGTTTCAGCTTGGTCGCAGCTCTCTTAGCGCGCACCGCTGCGGAGATGCTTCCAGGGGGCGGCGGCGGCGCTGACTTAACTTTGGCGGCTGGCGGTGCCCCTTGCACTACAGACGGCGGCGGAGGTGGTGCGTCTGGCACTGCCCGCCCGGCTTCGTCCGTAGACGGCACCTCTTGAAATCTGTCTCTGTGCGCCGGTAGTGGCGGCGGCACGTTTGGCACAATGGCATTGCTGTCCTGCACTAATGGCTGCGTACTCCCATTGGGTGAAGGTGAATCCATGGATGGCTGACCAGCTTCAAGTGATGCAGAGCTCGTAGAGCCTTCCATGCTGGTGCTGACGGGCATGGTGTCTCTCGGTGCCGTCGTCGGCGCTGCCTCAGAAGGCTGTGCGACGACTGTAGGTTGCACAACTGCTGCGGCGGCGTGGCCATCTTGCATTGCCTCCCAGGATTGCAGAAGCATGGGCAAGCCAACAACGGGCATGGGGAACGGTGGCGGCGCCGACAGCAGATGTGGGGACACCGACGACGGCGTCGACTGCAGCAGTAAAGGGTCAACAGTAGGACTAGGAGTTGACGGTGGTTCATGCCTGCTGCTGCTGGTTTGCCCATCCTCCTCCAGCCCAGGCGCCGGTGTCCGAACTTTGCAATGTCCTATGTGCCTCGCTGTGCCGTCTTGGCGAGGCATCGCAACCTCGTCACCGTCTGATGGACGATGGCTGGCACTTCCGCGATGCGCCGGAGATCTAGTGCGACAGAGAACAGGAGGGAGGCTCCTTCTTTCTGGGAGATCCTCAGGCCAAGCTGATGATGCAGATGCTGCCGTTGCAGAACTGGAGCTTTCCATGAAACTGAACATTTCTTTCACCACTGGAGTCACCTGATCAATCATCTCAATGACACGCTCACCTACAATTCCAGTTTAAACAGCGAGTAATGAACTCGACGGACGGCGACAGTTCAGTATGATGGCATAAGCTTTCTGCGCCTGTTCGTTTGGGCTTGTTTGGCTTATAAGCCATACTTTTTCAGCCAATGAACAATATTTTTCTCACACCAAATCAGTCAACGGTACTTTCAGCCATGACTTATCATCCAAACAAGCCCAAACGAACAGGGCAAGACAGCTAAGTATCAACATGGGCAAGACAAACTGCATACCTACATGATCTAAGCTCTCGCTTCCTATGATTGTTTGCTTCTCAGAGCCTGAGCTAGGAAATTGCTTGTTTTTTGAGTGGCAATCCTGGACCAACATGAGGACCCTATGGAGGTGAACAAGACCCTGTTTGTTTTTCAGTAGCAGATGATGGATCAGACTTATTTAACACAGCATGGAGAAAAGGGATAGCATTTTTTTATGAACATGTGTCCAGGAGACGTTTTGCAAGTAGGGTACAGATAAAGGGATTCAATTCAGATGACAGACCTCCCGTACAGAAGATGTATGATTTCCTGATAGACCTAATAAACATTTGGGATATGCAATCTTCAGAACCCCCAGGGTATCCAGAAGCAACTGCGTTAAGTGTGGAGAACAATTTGTATACGCCCATCATGATGTCTGCCGAAATGGGAAATGATGTCAAGTTTTGGCATGAACCTGATCCAATACGTCCCATGAACTTTGACATGGCAGATCCAGAACCTCTCTCAGCCGGAGGATCTTGCTGGTGAGACTTTTCTCCAACGCCGAGTGGTTTGGCAATGGAGGACTAGGATTGCAGCAGTCAGTGCCCTCAGCAATTGTCGTCAATAATGCCAGGCCTTCAGGTCTGTTGGACACAGCCGAGGCGTCCTGTAAAATTTTAATTCAGATTATTTTTTCGCCAGTACAATCCAATTCCCATAATCGGGACCTGTAACGGTGACACATCACGGCGATGAAGCGTCGGGTTAGAGAATGACAATGCACGGTGAAGGATGATTGGCGCCATCCTTGTCACTCTCACCCACTTCTCATTGGATCAATGCAACCTACATCCCTTGGGGCCTTGTGGCACAATCACAACAAAGAAGACGAAGAATTATCTGATTCTGAGAGGCAGAATCATCCTGTGTGATGGTTGTGCTGTTGAATGATGTGGATGGCAAACAAAGGGGGGAGTCTCAGAGAAATTGGATGGCCCCATCACAACAAGGGCAATGTGCAAGGATATATGCAAGAAGAGAGGAAGGAGTATGGAGGGACCAAAGAAACTGATGGAGAACGGCAAGGACTTATTGAGACAGGAACAGAGCAATAGAAAATGGAGAAAGGCTTATTATTAGTGGCAGGAGTTAGCTAAAATAAGGGTCTGTCTTAAAGTAAACAACAATCTAAAATAAGGACAAGAACCGAAGGAAACGCATCAATGCTTGCTAGAAACTGAGTATCGTCCTGTATTTTGTTCAAGCTGTCCTTGCACACCGTGGCCATTGACCGCAGCCTCTGAGGCTTTGAGTTTAGATGAGTCTGTGGGCTCTGGACTAACCAGAAATGCCTAAATTATAACATAAAGTTCAAAATAGACCATGCCAGTAATTTGGTGGTGGCCTCTCGGTCAAGACCTACTATCACCTTGGTCGCTCATAATGTTCTTACTAAATTGCATGCCTCTTTGTTACTAGTATTTTTATAAAAAGAACCACTACAATTGGTTTGCAGTTGCAAGGACATTTCGCTATGGAACATCTGAATCTGTCCTCACATTGGTAGAACCTATGCATGGGTACAAATAGACGGGCTTACAGACGCTGTTCATGCAAGCAAGAAGACAAGCTCTAGATGCTCGACAAATTCCACGGAGCGGCCGGAGTTTCCAATAAGCTCCTTACAATGCCTCGCATCGATCACTCCGTCCACCAGAAGCCACATGGCAAATTGCACAACGGAGTTGCCACACTGCAAACCTGTATAAATAGGCACTTGCCTGCACCTTTGCAAACTCCCCCGGCTAACCCAGCTACACTAATCGCAATGGTAACCACTTGATGAGCATTACAAGAGAAGGCATAGATACCAGCTCGTACCTGGTTTAGAGCCATGGGCTCCTTGTACTGCGACGTCGCCGCCTCGCCGTCCTTCTCCAGCACCGGAAGCAGCAGCGGCAGCAGTGGCAATGTTGCCGGCGGCGGCGATGGCAGCGTCAGGATATACGTGTGCTTTGCGCTCGGCAGCTCCAACAGCCTCGAGTGCTACGAACCTGGCGCCAACACGTGGCGCCGCGTGGGCGCGCTCCCGGGCGTCCCTGACGGCCACATACTGAAGGGGTTCGCCGTGGCGGCGCTGGGCGAATCCGTGTACATCATCGGCGGCCGGCTCTGCCGGAGGGAGCGTGGTGCCGAGGCCGGCGAGTACCACGACACCGACGTCGGCGTGAGGGCAGACGTGCTGCGGTACGACGCCCGCCGGGGCGAGTGGCACCACTGCGCGCCGCTCCTGGTCCCGCGATTCGACTTCGCGTGCGCGCCGTGCCGGGGCAGGATCTGCGTGGCCGGCGGGCAGTGCTCGCTGTCCGGCGCCCGGGGCACGGCGGCGGCCGAGGTGTACGACGCGGAGAAGGGGCAGTGGTCGGCGCTCCCGGACATGAGCACGCTGCGCTACAAGTGCGTCGGCGTGACGTGGCAGGGCAGCTTCCACGTCGTGGGGGGCTTCGCGGAGAGCACGCTGACGGCCAGCGACGCCACCCTCCTGCCGCCGGGAGCCACCGTGCTGCAGTCGTCGGCGCTGGAGCGGAGCTCGGCCGAGGTGTTCCACTGCGCGAGGGGCACGTGGGAGATCCTCCCGGGGATGTGGCAGCTCGACGTGCCCCCGAACCAGATCGTGGCGGTGGCCAACAGGCTGTTCAGCTCCGGCGACTGTCTCAACAGCTGGAAGGGCCACGTCGAGGTCTACGACGGCGAGCTCAACATCTGGAGCATCTTGGACCACTCCGCCCTGCCCGACCTGTCGCTGCTCGCCAGCCTCCCGTCTTCAGCCCAGCGGCTCTACCTCACCATGGCCGTCGTCGGCACGCAGCTCTACTTCCTCGCCGGGTACCAGGTGCCGTCGGGCGATGATAGCTTCAGAACAGTCTCGCTGGTGCACAGCTTCGACACCAGAGCTGCGCCAGGTCTGGTGCCGGCGTGGAGCAGCTTCCGGCCCGAGACGAGTCAGGAGGACGCCGAGGACGGCGGCAAGGAGCTCTTCAGCCAGTGCTGCTCGGTGCAGCTCTCCAGCTAATCACATTTACAGTCTCAGTCCTCCAATCCAATCACAGCATATGCATCACGGTTCTGAACTTTTTTTATCATAGCATCATGCATTGTGTCTCATCTACAGACTTGCTATTTATCTGGTATATAGTTGTGCTCATGTGGTGAATCTGTTTGATCCATACAACACAATCTGCATGAGAAAATGTGGACTGTCTTCTTTAGTTCTTTCTGACCTGAAATGGACTGGTAATTCATATGCAGGAAAGCATTTAATAAAGCGAAAACTGAAAGTGTTAACATGGTAGATGAAAGAAAACTGGCGGACAATAACTCATTTGATGAATCAGTTGAAGGTTCTAACATTATGATTGTCAGCAAATGGTGCTACACTGTCTTAACCAATATGCCTGACGATTGACAGGCATAAGTTGAAAAGAAACAGATCAATTAGTAAACAAAAAAAAAGCATGCGCACATGCTTTTCATCAACAGACACCTATACAAAATTACATATGGCCCAACAATTTGTCAACCTCGAGACAACTTCTTGTTTATATGAGCAGACAAGCTATTACTACCCTAGATGCTGCACTGTTTCACCTCATAGTCACAAGTCACAACAGCACCACAATGAATACTTAAACCAATTCCCCAAGTTACCTGTATGAGATATCAGAATGTAAGGCAAAAGAAAAAAGATTGGATCTAAGGATGAAACAGTTATTTGTAAAACTAACCTTAGCATGCTATGACCAACACGAGGCCATTCTCTCCAAAGATCTTATTGTCTGGACTCTGGATCATAGTGTTGATGAGTTCCAACTCGCATCAACAGCATCTAAAATTCTACGATGAAGCAATGCTCTGGAACAAGCTATTATGCCTCTATCCAAACCTTCCAGGTAAACACCCCTTGAGAAGTCCAATGGGCGGCCTCCAGCATCTGTGACCACTCCACCAGCCTCCTGAATGATAACCACCCCTGCAGCATGATCCCATATCTTCTCTTTGTATCCAGCTCTTGCAAATTTCATGAAGATCTCAGCATCACCTCGTGCTATTGCAGCATATTTCACCATGCTGTACACGCGCAGAGGTTGATTCCTGGAAACAAAGCAAAACGATGTGAATAAAACAGTACAATCAAAAGAACAAGTTGAGCAACTGTACAAGAGTCACATTTTGGACAATATTGCACTAAATTTGAGATGAAAAAGCAGTGTACTATTCAACAAAAACCAGATGTTGACTAATGGATGCCATATACAAATGTATGAATGAATTTTTCATGCTAATGAAATGATATCAGCAAGGTCAGACAGAAATGAAAGAAAGAACTGACCTTAGTCCTACACTTTGAGCAAGTCCTGCTGTGAAGGAATGGCTTGAGTTGGCTTTCTCAACTGGTTCACAGAACGTAGCTGAGATTGGATCACTGATGGATGATACTTGAATCTCCCTTGGGTGGTGCCAATTTAGCTTACCGAAGTCATGGACCAGTGGCTGCATCCAAGCTTGCCCACAACCTTTCTGGGCGTACATCACACAACCCTTATGCCAGGATCCCAGTGGAGGAGGAGCAACCTTAGACATCAACCTGTAGTACTTTTGATGATAGTTGAGCCACTCTTTCTTCATTGGATAATTTGGGCACCCAAGAACACCAAGTATAACTTCTCCATCTTCAATCAAGGCTAGAGCAATAGCATATTGGTCCCCTCTCACAAAACCAAGGGTGCCATCGACAGGATCAAGCACCCAAAATCTTCCTTTCGGGCCTCCAGTTGAGCTGCATTTCCGTATGGCTTGAATAACATCATGAGCTCCGAGCTCTTTCTCAGGGGATCTCAGCCCATAGTTTCGAGCTTCAACAAGACAGCCATTGACAGCCTCAACAACAGATTCAAGCAAAGTTGCACCATCGCTACTAGACAGTGTCTCATCATCTTCTTCGGCAACGATAGATATGTTCTCATCATGAAAGAAACTGGAAAGCAGCCAGCTTACTGTCGCTTGAACACCCCAATCTGCCATAAAGTAGGAAAACAAAAATTTCAAATTACAAGGGCATAAAACACTGCACCCAGATATTAGCCTATCAGGTGTAGATTTCCTAAACACATAGAGCAAGTAAGCGACTAGCTGTGCAGCATTAGTTTTATGTATGAGTTACTCCTGGGTATCCTGGAGCAATGATTCTATCTCACTCTAATGATCCAACCAAGCAACTAGATTGCAGTTCATAAGCTAGTGCTGTAACTGATCAACCAGTCCAAGTGCAAATACAGTATATCTAATTGTGCTCATTAAACATTGGAAAATCGTGTTTCAGCCAAATGATGATGCAAACCAACACATATAATGATAAACTAAGTATGTTGGTAATTGACTGAGAATCCTGGAACTTCCCACGTTCTACTGGTATTTATTTATTATTGAGAATTGAGACTCCCAGGTACTCATCCTACATCCGTTGCCTGCAATTTTCTACTGCAGCGCAATCCTTGTTGACCTAATCCTCATTGCTAATCGCGCGACGAAGAGGGTGACCGGGTGAGCACGTGGAAGGAAAAGGGAACTGATGGAAGGGCAGCAGAACAATACGAACCAGCGACGGTGACGGGGGAGAGGTCGAGCTTGGCGTGGACGCGGCCGCCGCCGGCGGCAGCGTCGGGGCCGGGGCGGAGAAGCGAGTCCTGCACGCGCTGGCACAGCGTGCAGGCCACCTGCACGACACGCACCGCCACCTCCATCTCCCTGGCGTAATCCCTCGCTCCGCCGCCGCGGCAGTCCCAGAGCCACCCGTGCTCCGTCCCCACCCGGAGCTGCCCTGCGCCGAGGGAGGCCGCCGCCGCGCGGGGGCGGGCCAGCGGCACCCCGCGGCAGCAGCGGCGGCTGCGGCGCACGCCCCATTCCGGCGAGGCGGCGGCGGCCCACCCCAAGCCGGCGACGCGGAGGCTGCCCATGGCGAGGTCGGGGGAGTTCGCCGGTCCGACCGGATTAGGCCTCGCCTCGCCGGCCCTCCCTCCGTCCCTCCTCCTCGTCGTCGTCCGGAGGTATGGGCGGATGGGCCGATCTAAATACTAGCGGGAATCTGTCGGTGTCCCGGGATGCTTCGGTCGGTGCGTGCCCACCTCCCGGCCGCTTTTGTTAGCCGCCGCCGGCGCCCACGGCCACGATTGCGAAGCAGCGCGGGTGCGGGTGCAGGACTGCAAGCGCAGGGCCCCTCGCCCGCGTCATCATCCTTTTTGTCTTTTGCCATGTTCCCACTCGCTTCGCTTCCCCACACCAACGTCGATGGATTTACGATACGGCGCGTCAGTGCGATGAGATAGATATTCAAGCAAGCGCAGTAAATTTCTGCATTATATTAGTAGTAAATTCAGTCGAGGGACTAAAAACTAAGGGATGTTTGGCTTCTCCTTGTAGCATTTAGTTGCTGTTTTATCGGAGGTTGGACATATGTATGAAATATTAAATATAGATTAATTATGAAACTAATTGCACAGTTTACGACTAATTTATGAGACGATTCTTTTAAGCCTAATTAGTTCATGATTTGGCAATGTAGTGCTACAGTAACATGTGCTAATGACAGATTAATTAGACTTAATAAATTCATCTCGTGGAGTACTGATAGATTCTATAATTTATTATTTTATTAGTATCCGAACATCCCATGCGACACCCTTATATGACACCTCCTAAATTTTAGTCACCAGATCCAAACATCCCCTAACCCCGGAGCTAAAATGTGTTGACGCTTTAAGGGCAACTTTGGTAGAGCTCATTCTTTATTCTTGGACTCACTTCTTGATTCTCCGGAAGAATAATTCTGGTGGAGGAGAAAGGTGAGGAGCATATGAGAATCAATTCTAAAGTGTTTCTTGTGGCAAATAAATGGGGAGCACTGGAAAGAGACGGAGAGTGGTTTTTTTTAGCTCTCAGCTTGTAATGTAAATGAAAAAAAATCTAGTTGTATTTTAAGCGTTTGGTAAGACTCCGTGGAAGCTTAAGTGTAAAGCTGGCTTACCGCTAGAATTCAGTTGTATTTTAAGTGTTTGGTAAGACTTCGCGTAAGCTGAGCGTAAAGTTAGGATTGTTGGTTAGCTTTACTCAACTTGCTCGTGCCTCGACTTTTTACCCTTAAATAAAACTAAACGTTTTTACTATTTTTTTAGGTCGCAAAACATTTTTTTTTGGTGGAAGGTCACAGAACAATTGTTAAGGACGTGATTGGTCCGTGGATGACTTCAGCCTGCCTCGCATTTAGGCCCACGGCTCCGAGCCTCCGATGGCCAGGCTCATTGGTCATTGCAGGGAACGCTGCATTTTGGTAAGCTGATTGCGTAACAACAATCACATAACCTTTCAGTTAAGTTGAAGTAAGCTATAATTGAAATATACCAAGAACCCCAAGTCACAATTCAGGCACTTCAATAGCTGCTTTCCAAGTACTCATATTCAAAGCTGATTGCATAGAGTTTCCTTAAAAAAATTGATTGCATAGAGCCAGGTTATCATGAAAGACTATTGGTTGTTCTTACAAGACCAGAGCTACAGTGTGATTAAAAATCACCACCATGATATTTATCATGTCCAACTATTTTGTCATAGTGCTTAATTCCTCGCATTACTCGATAGTATTATTTGATTTGAGATATAAATTCAACATGTACTAATAACATCATTAGGTCAGTCATTGCTCGCATCTTGCTAGCCAGGGTCGCGAGAAACAGATAGGGTGTGTTTGGTTTCCTGGTCTATTTCTATGCTGGCTAGAATCCTAGCTTGGGTAGCCTTATCCTGCTCCCATCAAACTAATCTCTAGTTGTTTGGTTGTCTGTGTTATCTAAGTCTGGTTAGTAAATGATGTGTTTGGTTGTCTACTTTACTTTGCATAGAGTCAGCCCCGACCCCCGTCACTCGGTAAGTTTACCCCCTCTCTGTTGGGCATCCTCGGAGAGCACGACAGCAGCTTGACGACCTCGCCGCCGGCGTCATGCGCACACTGCCACGCGAATGGAGGCCTTTCACAGCGTGAGCGTTGTCTAATGCTGTTCATATTTGCCGCCTCACAGTCAGGCTTGATTCATTTTCTTACTGCAGCGTGTAGCTTCACTCTTTTTCATCTTAGTGGACCCCACAAACAATTAACAATAGCACAACTAACTAATCTGGCCATAGCACTACACGAGAGGATCAGTTTGCAATGAATAAAATATTATTTTCCACTGTTTGGGCACCGATGCATGTTCTTGCTTCGCTCCCCAATGGCACGACATCGGTATCGCTAGTTGTAATGCGAGAAGTGGTGCTTGAAAACTCTCTCCATCTGAAGCATCACCACGAGCTAACGTTGTGGAAGGCCTAAGTGAATCTAGTAGTACTTGCGAGTTGCTCATGTCAAGTTTGAATTTATAGCGCTTGATTTAATTGCGCAATTAGTTTGTTTTTTTAGCAATTTTTGAAATTGGGTCTTCCTAGTAGTATTAATTAGTAGTTTAGCACATGTTACCAGGTGTTTAGATCCCATCTAGATTATAGTAATCCCACCAGGTGTTTACATCCCACTATGGATTCAATTATAATAATCCAAACGCTAGATTATTATAATCCTATAATCTCTCTCTCTCGCTCTCTCTCTCTCTAACCTGCCTTTCGAAATTATAGGTCATTTGCACTATGACTATTAATAATCCACCTCTATAATCTAAGGGTTTAAGGGCTTGTTTTGATCACACCTGGGTTAGTGTCTGGATTTCTAGATTATCGTGGTAGATTATTATTAGTTAGAGTGACAAATACTTATCATCATGTCCTTTAGTTTGGCGTCACTTTAGATAAGGTGCGGCATGTTGACTTTTATCACTCATAATCTCCCCAAAAAATGTAATTATAGGATTATTGTAACACGGTGTTTTGATTATAATAATCCACCATATAAACTAGCCTGTTTGGATTACAATCATATTATCTTAGATGATTAATACAACCACAATGGATCCAAACAATCTTTAAAATTATTGCCATTCATAATCCATATTACTATAATATAATTAACATCAAACAGACCCTTAATTAAGCAATTATATTGTAGGTTCCTTAGATTGTATATGTTGATGCCCCGCGCATTTACACAAAAGCTTGGTGACTACTAATACGAAACTTAAACCTAGGCCATAAACCTTGGCGAGGTTAGTGTTGCGTACATTTGTTAAGCACAAAAGGACGATTCCTTTTTGTGTGTGAATCGCAAAAGGACGATTCCTATTTTGCCCGCAAAAGAAAAAGGCCTCTCAGCAGGATGGGAGTTTTTTGATCGGGTACAAAGTTTGTGTGACAATTGAGCAGACCCAGTTCGTGGTTATATTGGGCCAAGAACTATGATGGGGATCAAAATTTAATTTGAGAACCACGAACTATGACAAAATTTAATTTGAGAACCACGAACTATGACAAAATTTAACTTGCAAGAATCGGCAGCGGCCGACGTCGGTGGACCAGCCCACCCACCAAGTGCAATGTGTGCCACTGATCCAGGCCATGTGCAATGTGGGCCACTGATCAAGGCCATGCGTCTTCCCTGGGGCGCCGAGGTGGGACTAATCCCCTCACGCTTCTGGGTGCTGAGTGCTGAGACGACGAAGCCGCAACGCCGCTTGCCGCTTGGATCCCCGCCCGGACGCCTGAGCGGCTTCACGCGGTGCGCTCCAGCTAGGCCGCGGTGTGGAACTGGGCCGATAATTTAGTAAACTAGTATATGGGCCGAGCCTGGTTAATAAAATATTTTCTAGTGCCGATTTGCTCCAACCATGCAGCTATTAACAGCCTCCACTAAAAAAAAAATGCAGCTATTGCTATTGACAGCCTCGACAAACAGATGCAAGCAAAGTTGCACCATCGCTACTAGTACAGTAGTACTAGACTAGATAGTGTCTCATCATCTTCTTTGACAACGATCGATATGTTCTTATCGTGAAAGGAACTGGGAAAGCAGCCAGCGTACTATCGCTTGAACACCCCAATCTAAAATAATAAAGTAGGAAAACAAAAAATTCACTACTGCTTGAAAACTATAAAGGCATAAAACACTGCACCCACCAGATATTAGCCTATTTGGTGAAGATTGTCCTAAACACATGGATCATATGAGCAACCACTAGACTAAGGTTCTGTTTGGCGTGACTCCAACTCTGGGTGGAGCTGCTCCACTCCAGAACTCCAGGTGGAGTTAGCTCTGGGTGGAGTTGGAGCTGTCTGATGATGGTGTTTGGTTGGGAGGGTGTCCCCAGCTCCAAAAAAGATGAGTTTGATGGTAGATTGCCATTCTTACCCATGGTTTGTCTTGAACTACTTCTCACAAATATGAAATGAAAGTACATGCAGTGGAGTTCAAAACAATAATAAATTACATGTCATTTGCCTAGAACCGAAATTACAAAATAAGTTCATAGTTCTAAAATAAGGTCGCTACAATAATTATTACACTAATTCCATGTTAGGGCGATGGATGTAGCCATATTACGAACCACTGCTTACACAGATCGTTCTAATTTTTTCGTCGTCTTCTCTTCTCTCCCATCGTGACGCTTCTTCTCTTCTTCTTCACCGAACCACCGGTGGTCGGCCTCGCCCCTTGACCCCACTATCGCCGGCCTTGCCTCCCGTCCGCACCGTGACCAGCGAGCCGCCCCGGCCTGACTAGCCTCCGGCCACGCGGGATCCACGAGCGCGCCCTCTGGCCGGCGAGGCTCCGCCCCGACACCGTCTGCCCCGCTCCGGCGAGGGTCCGGCCGCGTCTGCGTGCCCGGCCCCGCCCCAGTACTGCGAGCTCCGGTAGCAAGCGCCCCCCACCCCGGGCTCGCCTTCACACGCGTCCGCGCCCCGCCGCCCCGAGCTCGCCTCCACGCTGGCCAGATTTCCCCACGCTCGCCTCCACGCGCGGCCGCACCTCGCTGCCCCGCCGCCCCGGGCTCGCCTTCACACACACCCGCGCCCCGCCGCCCCGAGCTCGCCTTCACGCTGGCCAGATTTCCCCGCGCTAACCTCCACGCGCGGCCGCACCTCGCTGCCCTGCCGTTGCCCTGGCGGCGGCGGAAACCCTAACGGGCGGTCTCGCGAGAAGAGGACAGAGGGAGGCTCGGTAGGGGGAAAATGAGATGCGCTGGGGGGGGGGGGCTCGGAGAATAGAAGATGGCACACTTCGAAACGTTTTTCTGTGTAACCAGTGGTATTGGTGGGTAATTACCCACCAACTCTACGAGGAGGTTCAAAAGAAAGAGTTCTGGAGCAGCAAAAGAGGTGCTCCAAAACTCCACCTCTATTTGCACTACAGCTCCATAAAGTTAGCAGCTCCATGGAGTTTTGGAGTTGGGGTGTTTGGCTGGATTTTTTGATAGAGTTACTAGAGTTTAGGAGTGGAGCCACGCCAAACAGGACCTAAGTGTGCATAATTAGTTTTATGTGTCTGGGTATCCTGGAGCAATGGATTCTATATTTGTGTCTGACTCCGATGGCTTGAGCTTATCACCCTGGCTTTTCAGTCATGGAACAGTGTTTTTCTCTCACGATAAATCAGTTTTATCCGGTTTATCAGCCGCAGAAACCACCAGCCGAAGAGCTAAACAAATATAACTGACTGTTCATGAGGTGGCAGTGTAACTGTTGAACTGATCAACCAGTCTAAATGCAAATATATCTGACTGTCGTCATCATTAAATTAAATGTCACAAAACTGTGTTTCAACCAAATGACACGGCAAGTCTGAAACCCAACAAAGGTCAATGATAAATTGGTAGTAATTGACTAGGCGAAATTATGAAAGTATCTATCGATAGAGATCTTTGTTTTTGGTGAAATTCACTGTGCACCCGCTTTCCCCTCACAGATCCGTCCGATTTTGCTCAGGTCATCAGATTCCTTCCACGCGTACTGCCATACGCCCGTGTGCAGAAAGCGCCCCCGTCTTGCCCAGCCCTCACCGAGGTCACGCACCCACCAAAAAATCCCCATCCCTGGCCTCATGTCCCCGCCATTCTCTGCCTCTCCGTACGACGCCTCCACCGCCTGCCTTCTGGAGCGCCGACCCGCCTGCGCCCTCAGCCGGCTGCGCGGCGCGAAAAGCATCCCCGCCGGCCGCTTCTTTGCACGCCCTTACGCGGTGGCAGGAACAGCATCGCCCGGTTCTCGGACCAGTCGGAGGAACATATATATTGAGCTAACAATAGAACTTTTTAAATTAGCATGTAATAAAGATGATACTATATAAATGATTGAATAATAAGCATCATTTTCTAGTCGGCTCGGCTCTTGTGAGTTGGAACGGAAATGTGTAGCAGGTTCGTTTGTCGTATTTGCCTTATAAATCATGGCTTATCAATCAACGAACAATATTTTTCTCTCACATTGAACCAGCCAACGATACTTTTAAGACATGGTTATAAGCCCAAACAAATCTGGCTTTGATGTGTGCAATCCGACTCCACCCGCCCCTCCCTGACATTTATTGACAGGGTAGCTAGCTAGTACTCCTACCACAATATTTAACAAGCGACACACAACCCCAGTGAATTGGATTAATCAAAGGGGCTAACCTGACTTGTTCCAAGGCCGTTTGCCTCTCCTTTGCATGATCGGTCGCCTCTGGCATCCATGTCTGCGTACACCTCTGCCTGGAAAGGAACACGAGCAGAGATGGAGTATGTTAGCAACAACCAGTAAAAGGGGAAGAACAACTATGAAACTTGGAGGGGAGGAAAGGATTAGCGACGAGGAACGACGAATGATTCAATTCAGAGTTTCAGTTTGGTTACAAATCGTTCATACCCTCTCCAGGCAACATCTCAGATACATATATTGAACCCACTCAGGACCGCTCACATGTTTGTTGGGCCAAGCTTGTCTTCTAGGCCTCGTTGGGCCGGACTGGGTTTGCTCCTGGGAGGCTTCCTCTGCATGGCTAACACTCTCCCCTTCTTCAGAAGCGGCTTGCCCCCAAGCCGGCGCACGTGGAAACTGCTGACGCAGTTGCTCCAGACTCCCAAGTGGCCAAAGTCATAGGCATATGAGACCATTCAACCAGTCCTTGCTCAACTGGATGGGCACCCTCGGATCATCGGCGCTGAAGAATGCGAAGAGGAATATGAAATTCCACCGGGTCAGTAGGAGGAGCTGTACTTACAGTCTGATTCCTTGGAGAATGCTTCAGTTGCGAAAAGTGAAAGATAGGGTGAACTGACGCCGAATCCGATAACTGAAGCCGATAGGTAACTTTGCCGATACGCTCCAAAATGCGATATGGACCAAAGAACTTGAATGTCAGCTTGTGATTGGCGCGGGGAGTGACAGAAGACTGGACGTAAGGTTGCAATTTGAGGAACACCATATTGCCCACTGCAAACTGACGCTCAACCCTGTGTTTATCGGCCTGCCTCTTCATTAGTTCCTAGGCTCACAGTAAGTGTTAGCGAACCAACTGTTGCATCAACTCACGCTCCCGCAGCCATTCTGATAATTCTGGGACCGGAGCAGCGGCCGAAAGGTCCAAACCCAAATGACAGGGAGGAAAGCCATATAACACTTCAAAGGGAGTTCGGCCCAATGTTGAATGAGAGCTGGTATTATACCAAAACTCCGCCAGCGGCAACCAACGAGACTAGCGACGAGGACAAGCTTGAACAAAGCACCTCAAGTAGGTCTCCATACACTGATTAACTCGTTCCATCTGACCATCACTCTGCAGGTGATAAGCAGTGCTCATGCACAGATCAGTACCAGGGAGTTGAAATAGCAGCTGCCAGAACTTGCTAGTAAATACCCTATCGCGATCAGAGATTATGGCAACCAGAAGTCCATGGAGTTTATATATGTTATCCAAGAAAACCCAAGCCACAGATGCCGTAGAGTAAGGATGTTTCAATGGTATGAAATGAGCGAACTTGGAGAATTTATCCACGACAACCAAGATGACGCTGAAAGTACCAGACAATGGAAGGCCTTCCACGAAATCAAGCGAAACCACTTCCCAAGACTGCCATGGCACCTGAAGTGGCTGCAACAAACCGGGGTACCCTGCGTGATCCGGCTTGGCCTGGGCACACATAGTGCACGACTGAACATGCAGGAGAACATCCTTACGCATACCTGGCCAATAGAACAAGGGTCAGAGTTTGCTGAAAGTTGTCGGAGCTCAAGAGTGCCCTCCAATAGGGCTATCATGAAGAACAATCAACACTTTGCGCTTAAATCTTGATTAGAGCCCAACCACATGCGGTTCTGATATAAGATGATTCCATCCTTCAGTTGAAATGGAGGCCGACTCGAGCCATCCAAAAGCAATTGTGAGAACAAAGCTTTGGCCTCAGGATCTGTTGGGTACCAAAGACGAAGCTGATCAAGCCATACGTGAGTAGGTGAAGAAACCGCATTCAGCTATTGAGGATGGTCCCGGCGTGACAGAGCATCTGCAGCCTGATTCTCAGAGCCTTTATAGTAAACCACCTTGTAACGAAGTCCCAACAATTTGGAGAACACTTTCTGCTGCCAGGGCGTATACAACCACTGCTCATTGTGGTGGATCAGGCTGTGATGATCAGTATGGATGATGAATTCTGAATTCATGAGGTAATGCCGCCACTGATCGACTGCCATAAGAATCGCCAGGTACTCATTCTCGTAAACTGGCAATCCTTGATTGCGAGGTCCTAATGCCTTACTGATGAATGCCAGCGGATGACCATTCTGTAGCAATACTGCACCAACTCTAGACCCAGATGCATCAGTCTCCAAGTGAAAGGGGATCGAGAAATCCGTAATTCCTAGCACGGGTGCAGAATTGAGGGCTGCTTTCAGAGCAAAGAATGCATTATCATGGATAGAAGTCCAGAAGAACAGAGGATCCTTGCGGAGCAGATCATTCAGAGGTTTGGCAATGAGCCCAAAATGCTTGATAAACTTGTGGTAGTAGCCCGCCAAGCCAAGGAATCCTAGCAACGCCTAGACATTTGTTGGCATAGGGCAGCTAGAAATAGCCTGGATTTTGGCAGGGTGCGTGGCAATACCATGCTCACTGATAATATGGCCTAAGTAGAATATTTTCTGCTGAGCAAATTTACACTTTGAAAGCTTGATTTTCCATTGATCTTTTGCCACCCACTGGAACACTTGAGTTAAATGATCAAGATGCTCTTCAAGTGTCCGGCTGTAGACAAGGATATCATCGAAGAATACCACCACAAATTTACGCAAGCCAGGGGCAAGAGTAGAATTCATCGCCCCCTAGAAAGTTCCTGGCGCACCAGTGAGGCCAAAGGCCATGACCTGAAGCTCATACTGCCCCACATGAGTTTGAAACACAGTCTTTGGTTCTTCTCCCGGCTGCAACAAGATCGGATGAAAACCCACTCTAAGATCGAGAGTAGAGAACCAACTGGCATGTGCAAGCTCATCCACTAGCTGATAAAAAACGGGCATAGGATATTTTGACTTGGCGGTGATTGCATTCAACTGACGAAAGTCAACATAGAAACGGTATGAGCCATCCTTCTTCTTTACCAGTAATACAGGTGATGAAAATGGGCTAGTACTGGGCCAAATCAATCCTTGAGCCAACATTTCCTTGACTTGAGCTTCAATCTCATCCTTTAGTTTTGGAGGATACCGATAGGGGTGAATAAACACTAGTTATGCTCCTAGAATCAAGGGAATAGAATGATTACAAGACTAGGAGGGAGGCAGTTCGGTAGGCATTGCCAAAATTGTAGGAAATTGATCCAATACTGACTGCACCAATGGATGTATAACAGACGAGCTAGACTGTTCATTAGTGACATTAGACAATTGACAGACTTGAAGCATCAGCTTATCAGGTAACTCATCATCGAGACCTTGTAAGAAAACCCATTGCCCCTGATATGGAATCATAAGCCACTTTTGCTGCTAATGTATATGCATCGGGCTCAAAGACTCAAGCTAGTCCATACCAACAATAAGGTCATAAGAACTCAATGGTAGAATCCGAAAATCAGTCTAAAATGTACAATCACCAATAGACCAAGAAAGCTAATGGCAAATGGCTAGGCTAAGCAAAATACCACCACCAGCAATCCGAACCTCACTATGTGTAGGAGTAGATGACATACCGTTAAGTTTAGATGCAAGAGCTGAGCTAATAAAAGATGCAGAACTGCCTGAGTCCACAAGAACCAAGACTAAGTGACCATGAACCATACCATGCAGCCGAATAGCTCGAGCAGAGGAAGAAGCACCAACAACAACCTTGGACAGAGCCATGAACAATTGTGCAGGCTCAACAGATACTGTATCATCGACTTTCAAAACCGCATCTGAATCCCCAAAAGAGTCCCAAACAGCTTCAACGGCCAGCGAAACCTCAAGAGAACATTTACGATCCTTGGACCATTTAGCACCACACTTATAGCAGAGCCCAAGAGCCTTCCTGTATGACTTGATGGTCGCAAGCTTGGAATCAGTCGTAGAGGAAGAAGACTCCCGAGCCTCAGCAGCCGAAAGAGCTTTGTCCTACCGAGGGGGAAGCGGCAAAGGCAAAGGGCCTTTGTTGGCTTGGGCAAAACGACTAGTATGCCAATCACCAGCTCAAGGCAACTTCGATGGGGAAGCAGACGCCACTTCTTCCTGCAATAAAGCCAAGGTAGTAGCAGTATCCAAATCCTTGGGACACTGAACAAGCACGACCGATTTAATATCAGGTCGCAATCCATAAAAAACACATGGTGAAATACAACTGGTCATGCTTAGGAGAATAGGCCTTCAACTGATCCATGAGCTCAGTGAAAGCGGGAAAGGTAATCAGAGACTGATGTAGTTTGTTTAACATGGAACAATTGGCGAATCAAGGACTCGTGCCTATCGTGATCAAAGCAGTCATGAATGTGAGCACATAAATCATCCCATGACCAGTCAGGAATCTGGAACTCAACAGACTGGTTCCACAAAGACGCAGCACCATCGAAATGCATTTCAGAGATACTGATCCAAAGAGATGGTTCCACGAAGTACATCTTGAAGTACTTTTCAGCGCGAGTACACCAACGACGGGGATTGTCACCATCAAACCTAGGGAATGGGACCTTAGGAAGTTTTCTAGTGGGGTTGCTCAGCCGATGGGGATCAGTCAAGGGTGGACAAAGGGGTGGCTGAAAACCAAAGGCTTGTGGGTGGGTAGGGCAAAAAGGGTCAGGTGGAATTGGTAACGGTGGTGGAGGAGGCCGAGGAAAAATAGGTGCATGACCATGAAACTGAGCCTATGAATGAAGAACAAAAGTTTTGGGAACCGACAACATATCATTGGCCGAGATGGGGATCCAGGTGGTGATGACCCTGGATCCCAAATCCAGTGTAGTCATATCAACGCGGTGCCCCATCACGGGCGGTTCGGCGATGATTTCAGCAGCGTGCTACGCGGCCGCCTTGGCAGGAGCAGGAAGTGGCCTGGTTGGCTGCGGCAATTCATTGAACATGTCATGCGCACGGGCCTTGTCCAGCTTCTGCACCGAGATACGGACGTCGTCGAGCAGCCTGTCCACTCCCGGACGCCACGCGGTGTGTCCGCCGCTGCAGCCTCCAGAGTCGCCATACGGTTGTCTGGCTTGTCTGATGTGTTGACGTGATGACGAGCTTCAAGGTTGGTGAGGCGTTTGTTGAACTTCGCATCGCGATCGGTGTAGTTCGCTCCAAGCGTGGCGATGTGGGCCGTGGCGGCGAGGGTTTACGGATCCGCAGGCGCCGACTCGAGGTCAGCCACGCGTCGAGAGAGGTCGCTGATGGTGGAGGAGTGCGAGGCCTCTAGCGCGTCGATGTGGCGAACGGTCGTTGTCGAGCGCTCGGAGATGCTCTGCTCCAGGCCAGTGAAGCGCCTGGTCCAACGCTCATCCTGCTCGTCGAAACGACGATTGAGTTGAGCAAGCTCATCGAACAACATCTTCATGTTAGGTTCTATTGCTCCCCGAGATTACTGAAAACGTGTATAGTGGTGGTGGCTGGCGGGATCCAGGATGAACTGGAAGCCGTAGGGGGAAGGAATCAGACAGGATCACGAAGTCTGATACCAGAATATTAGCAACAACTAGTAAAAGGGGAAGAACAACTAGGAAACTTGGAGGGGAGGAAAGGGTTAGCGACGGGGAACGACGAATGATTCAATTCAGAGTTTTAGTTTGGTTACAAATCGTTCATACCCTCTCCAGGCAACATCACAGATACATATACTGAACCCACTCAGGCCCGCTCACACGTTTGCTGGCCCGAGCTTGTCTTCTAGGCCTCGCTGGGCCAAACTGGGTTTGCTCCTGGGAGGCTTTCTTTGCATGCCTAACAGAGTATGAGTGAGGGAGGTTGGTGCGGACGCGTAGATCGGGAGGGGAGGCGATGCAGATCGGGATCAAGAAAGGAAGCACAGATCGGGACTGGGGCACACATGTGAATCTCGATAGCAGAGAACTACTGCAGAGGCAACAGCCCTAGTCCAAATGTGGGGATTTGCAAGAGGAGGCGTAGACTGAGGAGCCAGCGTTGGTACCTGATGTGGCCGGACGGAGCTATGCTGGACGGGACAGCATGGCGTAGCGGTCGGTGTAACACCCCAGGTGTTTGTCACCAGTAAGCAATGGGTTTAAGCTTAAACATGACAGATTAAGTGACGATGGAGGTGTCAAGGTCAAACCTATGGAAATAAGCCCCAACCTAAGCTTGGATATTGCACCCTTGCTTTACATATAGGCCCTTTTCAAGATATATGCTTGGCTAGTGTTATTGGAATATCTCCATGTGTCTCACATCAATAACCATCTATATTAATCCATGGAAAAGTTTTGTGAAGTTTGGAATCAAGAAGTCACATGAAATGACAAGTTATGTCCTCGCCTAAATTGTTTTATAAAGTGAATGGAATTCTAGATCATCAACCAAACCTTGCAACCTTGCTAAAATGACTCTAGATGAACTCTACAACAAAAGTCGTGAAAGGTTCATGTTGAGCAAATGTCCAGAAAATGTTTCTAAGTGTGGGAATAGCTAAAATTGTCTTTTTCATGATAGGATTTTGACCTATGTTGACCAACTGTTTGGAGTGCTTGCATGGTGGTGGGCCCTAAATACAAGTTGGAGTTCATATTATGTAGAACAAATTTTGTTTAAGGATCAAGAGCTAAATTAGTGCCTAGCCTAGTCAAATGTCGCTCGCAAGATCGAATCCAGTGCTGTTTTCAGGGTTCGAAAATCGGCTAAGTCTGGAATGACTGAAATTCTCGATTCCGTTTCCATGTACCTGCCTTTGGTGATTTTTAGTTTGCAAACCGTGTCAAACTTGGCCAAACTTATTTAAGCAAAGTTGTCGTCCTCATGTAGCTCTACGACACCGTGCAATTGGTTTGGTTTTTCGTCACTCCGTTTATGAGTTATGAAGGGGAGAAAAACGATGTTCAGTTGTACATTTGAGGTAGTATTAGCTTTTCAGAAATTTGAATTGATAAGCAGCAGCATCACTGGCCGACCACTGGCAGGAGCCAAGCGCCGCGTGGCCTCGCGCTCGCTCGCGTGCACGCCACCGCACCCGGCTGCATAAGGCCGAGCGCCCGCTCCTCCCTCGCCCAGAGCTCTCCTCCTCGCTCGTTTCCCCTCTCTGCTCGTGCTCTCGCGCACACAGAGGCTGAGCACCATGGCTGCCTGCCCACAAAGCTCCCTGCTGGGCCGCTGCTCCTCCTCTGCAGCATCCCCCTCCAGCTCCTCCATCTTCTCCCTCCTACGCCCTTCCTCCTCCCTGTGCCGGCGTTGCTGCTAGCGCTGCTGCTGACACTACCGCCGCCGCCACCATGGCTGTCCGGACCGAGCTCGCGGTCGCCATGGAACCCCTCCTCAGAGCCTCCTCTGCCGTGGCCACCGTGGGCCACCTTGGGCTAAGCCGAGCAGCCCCGCGGGTGCGCAAGGACCCCTTGGTGCTTCCCCATCACTCCCCCGCCGACGACGTACCTTCTCCGGCCGCAACAGCAAGCTCCGGCCATCCTCTACTCTGTTTTTCCGACCAAGGACCTCGTACAGCAATTTGATGAAATGGAGGGTCCTATCTGCAATGTCATAGACTCAGGTGAATAGTGCCGTAAGGACTGGTTTGTAATTATTTTGTAGGAACTTTGGAAATTCATAGTAAATCGTAGAAAATTCGTAAAATAGTAAATGAGGACTTTTTGGAATCCTTGTGAAATTGTCTATGCAGTGGATCTATAATATGGCATGTTTTAGTTTAAATATTTTGCGGTAAAAATAGATTTGTGCAGTAAGGTTGTAATGCTAGTTGAATTTGTTATTTTTCATAACTGTAGATCTAGGGCTCCAAATGAAGTGAAATTTTTGTGGCATGCTACTTATGTGATAGTTGATGTGTGGTAAAAATTTCATGAGTATTGAATGAAGTATGAGTGAGTTATTGGTTTATCTTGCTCTCACATGAATTCTTGCTTTAGCAACTTGTCTTTTTCATAGAGGTTGCTATACATATCCAAATGGAGTGAAATTTGTACAGTAGACTATTGAGAGGATATGTGAGCCACTGTAATTTTTGTAGAAGTTATTGTGCACTTTTGGTATATGTTCATTAAGTCACCTTGTTATCTAAAATAAATTAAGAAATGCATTAAAAGAATTTATTTGGTCATGGACACTAGGTTTTCTGGTGTTCTTTAGTCATGTGTGAAATGTTGGTAAAGTTGGTTTTGCCCAATTATGTATTTGCAACATAAGTTAATAATTATTTTCTTGCCGATGTGGTTTATGGACAGATCTGGAAACTTAGCAAAGTTCTTCATGATAATGTGCTTTGTTGTGAAACTTGTTTATACAAAAGTTGTAGATAATTCATGTATCTAGCTTCTATTAAAATTTGGTGTCATTTGGCCAAGTAGTTTAAGAGTTACAGCTGTTTAAAGTTGGGTTTCAGAAATGGCTGTTTTCTGTCAATTGTGGACCAGTTTCTGTAAATGGATACATTTGACTTAGTTAACTTGAGAATCATGCTAAGATGATTAAAGATGAATTGTAGAAAATTTCATAAGCTTTCCATAATGTCTTCTTGCAAGTCATTTGGATTTGTGTAACTTCAGTTATAGCTAAATCTTGTAGCTGCTGTTTGCATATCCAGAAATTGGCAGATTCCAATTATAGTGCTTGCTTGTATATTGTTAAGTGTGACGTATGCCTTGAATGATGACTGAGTTAGAGCACTTGAGATCTGGGGAAACTTGTGTCATGATTGGTGTTGTCGTATTCTTTGCCATCTTAGCATGATAGATTGTGTGATGTTTAAGTTAAGCATCGCAAAGTACTTAAGTGTGTTAGTGTAAACTATGCTTGTCTTGCTTGCTATTTTGTGATGTGTCTCATGGTACTATTCTTCATATTTATGCACTTGCATATTGCATCTCATCTAGGTATGCTAGATGAACCACGTGAAGGACGTGATGTTGGAGCCAAACCCGAAGACGATGTTTGATAGATCTGTCCCGAAGATGGAAGGACTAAGCGAGTGCTAGGATCTAAGATGTCACCAGGATGGTGCAAGCTAACTGAACTGACTTGTGTCGGATCCCAGGTAAGCCCCAGAGCATTATAAGTCTCCTAATTTATAAAAGCAATTCTTTCTATATATGAGTTATATATTGTTGCATTAAGTTGTAGGAGTTGATTGAAACCGTTGATGCATTTATTACTATCCTTGCCTACCTTATTACCTTTTTACCCTGTTAGGTCAGGATCGAATAACTGCTTAGCCTTGCTTAGACCGGTAGCGATCGGTGATATCCGGTCACCTACATTATAGGTGGTTACTGGAAGAATTTAGCTATGGAAAGAATGATATCCTGAAATTAACCATATGTGATGGATAATTGGAGACCGGACGGAAAAAGTTGGAGGCAACCAGACAGGGTTCTGGGGTGCTGTTAGTTTCCGTCTGTGTTGATTAAGGACCGACCGTTGTTGGCCCTCGAGTCATGTTGAACGCATGCCTTACATTTAGCTGGCCGGATAAAGTACCTTCCGACCGCGAAGCTGGGAGATTTTTCGGGCCGAGTAGATTGCCCGCAGCGCACTGTGCCGGAGCAGGTGTGGTAGGACACGGGGGCGAGATGATAAGACCAAAGTGCAGTCGGTCGGCCCCCGGGTACATGTGGTTCCTGGCAAACTCGAGATTTCTGGAAAGTTGACTCGGTGATCAATATCTCACTTTAGCGGGTGAGTAAGGTTTGTGTAAGGAATAAATCACCAGCTGGTTAGGAATCGATTCGAATCGCCATCGCTCCTGGATAGTGAGCACTTGACTTGAGTTACTACATCGTAGTAATTATTATGGAACAATAATGGTTATTTGGATAGTATGGGATATGCTAAATCTAAATTGGTAATTGGTTGTTATTGGTTAATCAAGTGATTGCTATAGTACAGGTGCTTACCTAGATGGATAGGTCATAATAAAGATGATGCAAAGTACTTAAAATGGTTTCTTCATGATAGCTTATGCTTTTCGCAAACAAGTCAGCTAGCCCACTAAAGAAAGCCTTGCATAATCCTTGGTGTCGCTTTATTTTGGTTTAAGATGGGTAAGTCTGGCTGAGTACATTCGAGTACTCAGGGTTTATCCCACCTTGTTGCAGGTGATGTTCTCGACCTGTTGATGATGGTGGCTAACCGCCGGTGGGCTCGGTGATTCTATACTTACTTCTCATCTATATGCTTTTGTCGGATGATGTCACTAAGCTAGCAATATATTTGGAACTTATATTAATGTAATCATTTGAAAGCTATGTTGTTTTCACTAAGCGGTTTTGAAACCCAAACTTGTACTATTATTTGTTAACCCCTTTGTAATATTATTTCCGCTGCAACCCGATGTATGTGATGTGTATTTGCTTAATCACACGATCTTGGTTGTGATGTTGATTTACCGAGGTCTTTCGGGACACTCGGCGGACTACCGGGTTTATATGAGTGAAAGTATGGGTGTGTCAACATGTTAGCGGGGACAACCGTACTTGATCTTGTATAAATTGGGCGGTTCTGTCACAGTCGGGTAGCCAGGCAGCGCATCAAGGCGTTGCCGCATTGGTGTGGTGGAGCACGGGGCGTCCAGGCGAGATGAGGAGGTGCGGGGCTGGGTGGAATGGCGGCGTAACGGCGAGGAGCGAGGCAAGGTGTGCGGCGGCAGACATGTAGGACTAGAGGGGAGCGTGAGGCGAGGCAGTGACCTGCGGCTGGGTGGCTGGCCCACATGTCAGCGCAAATAGGAGCGTCGGAGTGCCATCGGCGCAGCAGCTTCACCACGGGCGGTAGACGGGTCCGTTTGATATTTTTTAGTTGCAGAGATTTTGCCAATTACTTTTCCATACACACTTTTAGCTTACTTTTAATATTTTTATTCCTGTAGTTGTTTGTAACAGTTATTATAACCTTAGTATTATGCACCTCTCCGATGAAGGAAGAAAGAGATCGTGAGGTACAGCTTTGCCAGCAGCCCGGACTCTGCCGCTTTACTCTCCAAAATTCCTGCCACCGTGTAGTGAGTCATCTTATTTATATTTTTGCAGACTCATTTCCTTCCTATCTAGTGACATGTAAATATGGTTGTTCAAATGGATTTTTTTTTTCGCTATAGTTGTGGGCTGATGCTTAGACTTATCAACAGGTATATTCATCTGCTTGGATAATCTTGGCCTCAGGATGATGGCAAATGAACGTCTTCTTTTATGCTCCTGTTGCAGTCTCGGCTTACTCTTTATCCCAACAAGGTACGTCATTTCAGTTTGATTTCTTGTGCGTGGTCAGATTTAGGCACCAATGTTTTCCTGTCCGATAAAAAAATTGCCATTTTTAGTACCCAGATTTGTTATTCTTTGCAAGATCGCATATTAGGATTGTCTAGATGTTGCTCCCCAAATTATGTTTCACACTCCTTCCTAATTTATTTCCAATTCACTGCATTTGCCTGACCGCCATCCTCCATAAATTTATGTACGATGTTCAGCCTCATTTCGCATGACTCCGAAATTTCAATTAAACATATACTGTCCATACAGGGTGTGTAAAATATTTGAATGTCACACTTTTTGCATGTGTTATTTTACATATACGACTCAAACCATTTACTTGCGCAAGGTTTGACATAGGTTCTTTACGTAATGAATACTTCCTAACCATTCTTATTCCTATTCATTTTTCGTTCCTATGAAGAACTGTAGTAAGTTTGTTTAGCCAGGAGATGCTTATCTTCCAATTCCGTTATACATTGTGCTTCAATTATTTAGTGTGAAGCTACAACATAGCCTAATTTATTAGCCTACACTTTAGGGGCATCTGGTACCTAAAAGATGACAGAGCACACATTTTCATTTTTCTGCTTATGTGTGAAAAAACTCTACGATCCCAAATACCAACGCCGGGAAGCATTTAAATGCCATTGTATGGTACATACTATTGGCCTACGAGAACTGGTAATAGTACTCTTAGTCAATAAATATAGAATATTTTTGTTGCGCACATAGAATCTAATTGGTGAATCAGTGATGAAAGTGAACTGAACTGCCTCATGGGCCTGACGCGATTAGTGAGACACTCAATTCAAACCAAAGAGAAGAGTTCCATTAAAGAATGCTTCTTTCTATAAGTTTACATTACATAAATAATGCCCTGGCTGATCACAAGGATTTTAACACCTCTTATGAAGGTATTTCAACGGCACCTTCTCCTTTGTTCTATGGATGTAGATGTCAGATCAGTTATAGCTTTGAGGTTATGTTTTCATGCATATGAAACTCTGTATTTTGTCTGTTCTTCCTTTGTTTTCCTGAGTCACCCGTTATATCATTTGGGCACACATTTGTTTTTTTTGTGTTCTCTAAAATTGGTTCATAATTAGTTCATTCATTTGTTTGTGCCACGAATTGTAGGCGTTGTTCCAAAAAATTGAGGAAATATGCAATTGATGTACTCAGATTGGCCAGATCTTCTCGCTACTCTCAAATTTCTTTACCATCAATGACCTCTAATTTATTATTCACTAATTCAGGTCTTGCTATGTGATTTTTTTTTTTAATTTTAACCTTTTTTTGAATATAATTTTAAATCTAACACTGTCGATTTTTTTAACTAACACTTTTGGCCGCGCCTATTGCCATGGCGACGCGGCAGAGGCCTTACGTGGCAGCGACCATCACCGCTGACCGCTGACATGGCAAGGCTCTGCCGCGCCACCGATCTTGGCGCGGCAGTGCCACGCCCTGATTCGTGGCACGGCAGAGCCCGGTATAACCACCGCCGCTGCCTCTTGCCCGAGCAGTCGGCGTTCCACGACAAAGGCAGCAAGGCAGTGCCGCTGCGCCTGCCTTCGCCTGCCCGCGGTCGAGGACGCCGTCCGCCGCAGCCACGTCCGCCCATGCCAGCTAGCCCGCCCGCGCCAGCAAGCCAGCCGAGGCAGTAAGCGAACCGCGCCTGCCAGGCCACCGGTCGTCCGGTGCAGCCACCGCGCCCGCACGCAGGCGCGCCTCCCCCTCCGGCCAGAACCATCCCTCGTCGTCCTCGTTTAAGGTTCTGACGCATATTTTATTTTCGTTTGAATGCTGGATATGATATTATGAATTGAGTTAAGGTTAGCAGAAAAATTTTGTTTGGGAACTATAGTGAAGATATAAGTTTGAGTTTGTCAATGTTAAGGTTAATGATTTAGTTAGAAGTATGTTTGCCATGTATTTTTTTGTTGCTATAATTGTTGTTTATAATATTTTAGTTCCATTGCAAATGATTACATTTTTCATTAATTTGCGTTGTTTTGATTGATGTTTAATTTGAACCGTTTTATTAGATGGAAGATATGTTTCGGGAGCAGTTATGGCGAAAACAGGGTCGTCCTAGAGAAATGTACCCCGACGAGTCTAGCAAAGATGCCTCCGTCCCTCCTGAACTCCCTGTCTCTAATTGTGACTGTGGTCGTCCGGCCGACGTATTTCAATCGAGACATCCGAACACAGCGGCTCGTTGCTTCTACATGTGCAGTTGTTTTAATGTAAGTAATTATTTCCGTATATTTTTCTTTTCATTTGTATTACTAGGTTACTAATATTTTGTTGAATTTTTGTTGTGTAGGATCATGAGAGATGCTTTTTTCTTTCAGTGGATCGACGGTGCAGACAAGTTTGACCCCAGATACCTCCTTTTCGACGATTGGTGGAGAGGGCGACATCCACGAGAGCACTTCGAGCGGTGGGTTCCACCTCCCCCTAACCCCCCTCCAATGACGGCTAAGGAGAAGCACTTAGCCGCAATTAGATGACTCGAGGAACCTCCTCTGTACCATTACGAAGACCGAGCCGTGATAAACCCTGATAATACGTTGGAGTTTATGTGTCCAAACAAGCATGAAGTAAGTGCAAAGTGTATTTGTTCAAAAGTTGAGCTATATGTGTCATGTACTAATGTCACGTTATTTAGGTGTATTCAATGGCGAAGTGTCGTTTCAAGGAGTGGTTGTATGGTCCTAAGAACAAATGGCTCGAAGAACCTCCAAAAGCAAAACAAAAGAAGCTAGATGAGCACAGAAAGCGAGCTGGTCGCACCGTTGAATCACTGATTGTGGTGTTTGATGAGGGGGACGAGGAGGAGGACGACACTGCAAGACTGAGCGAGCTCATTGCTCTAGCAGAGGCGGGTTTGCCGACGGAGGAGGCTGAGGACGACACTGCCAGACTGAGTGAGCTCATCGCCCTAGCAGAGGCGGGCTTACCGACGGAGGAGGCTGAGGACGACACTGCCAGACTGAGCGATCTCATCGCTCTAGCAGAGGCGGGCTTGCAGGCGGAGGAGGATGACGACGCGTTCTTCACTCAGGCCGCAGAGGCCGCAGATGAAGCGGAGGCCGCTTACTATAGGTGAAAGGCAGATCAGCGCAACGCAGGTGACCCTAGCCACAGCAACAGGGTTATGGTTGAGGATTGGTACTCGGACGACGAGTTGCTGACTCAATATGTTTCTGACTGAGAGTTTTTGACTGTGACATTTGTTAGTTCCATGCATTATTCGATTTGAACTACTGATGTATTATACCCATGTATCATGTACTCGAATTACCCATGATCGATCTTAAGTGATCACAACTGTTTGTATCATGCATTCAAAATTTATAAAATGAACATAATCATTTGCCGCGCCGTAGCCCGGGTTTAGTTGCCACATAGGATGGTTCTACCGCGCCATAGGCCACGGCGGTTAGTGCCGCGCCATAGTATATGGCGCGTTAGTGCCGCGCCATAGTACATGGCGCCTCGGTGACGCGGTCAGCCAACGGCTATCCTACAGCAATAGAGTTGTTGTCGGTGTTGTGCTAAACTACAAGTGCTGTACAAAACGAACATGAAGCTAATAAATGACGACGAGTTGGCACATAATATTTTTATTTGTTTATGAGTACAAGTTTTCAACGATAATATTCGTTCGACATAAGTTCGATGTAATGAACTAAGTCCCACGAATGTAAGGATCCCTTAAACGCCTCTTGGAAACCTCGTCGTCCAGTAGAAGAAGGGGGTCGTCGTACTCCACATCAAGAAGGGGGTACAGCTGGTGCGGCGTGGGAGGGGCCATCATATTACAAAATGATAAACAAAGGGTTAGAGTATTCAAATTAATATTTTTCAGATAAACATTATGTACCATAGCACAATTTGAACTACTTGTTATGTAATACGAACACAATATAAAATCACCTGTTGTCTTCTATGCCGGCTAGCCTTGTGGCCAGCTTGCTTGCAAACGGAGCAAAGATTCCTGCCACGGGTCTCGTTGAAGTCTCCCCCGCCGTACATGTCTTCGCCGTACCCTCTCATAGCGTACATGTTCCCCTTCAGTCGCTTCTTCTTCCTTCTACCCTTCCCTACCTTCATTAGATCCGGATGCGGTACGTAGTCATAACCATTATAAGGTGGCCACTGTGTTGGGTCTAGGTATGGCTCGAAGCTCATCTCCCAAATACTAACGGTGTTCGAACAGAGATACAAGGTTGACATATATGGTAGATCCTCATAGTTGTACCCGCGAACCCTGCAGGCCGTGATCATATGAGAGCAAGGGGCATGCATGATCTGAGGGACGTTGGAACTGCACTCTACCTTCTCAAGATCAACTCGGTAGTTTCATCCACCATAACGTTCACCGCCCAAGCTTGTGCCACCCTTGCCCCGTACACTAAAGATATGGCGGCGAGGTCCATACGGCTCGGCGGTGTGCTGCTTGGCCAATTCCTCGGCCTCCTTCAAATGTTCAGCTCTGGCCTTTCCAAAACACCCCTGTTCAGCTATATTTCTCTGTGCAAGTTCCCACCTCTTCACAAAATATTCGTTGCACTTACGAAAGGAGAACTCAACAATTCCAGACACAGGCAACGATCGAACTCCGCTGAATACACGGTTGAAGGACTCCGAGGAGTTAGTAGTCATGATGCCATACCTGAAACCCCCCTCATCATATGCTAACGCCCACTGAGCCTTCTGTTCCATCTGCGCCTCTAACTAGGCCTTTTCCGCTGCATTTACTATCTTGTCTAGTTCTCTTTTTGTCTCCTTGAACTCGTGCTCTGTACGTACACAACATAGAGCCCTGACTTTGTCACATACCTCCTTCTTCCGCTGACGCCGCCAGAAATTTGCGGCAAAGTGTCTCATGCACCATCTATTTACTAGAGGCGGGAACCCATCTATTTGCTCACCTACAGCATTAAGAAGCCCTACATAACGGTCGGAGATAAAACATATAGTGCGAGTTGGGCCGAGCACTTGGACACGTAGTAGCCGCATGAACCAAGACCACGATTCATTGTTCTCTCCCTCTGCCAAAGCAAAAGCCACGGGTACTATCTGGTCCTCAGGATCAACAGCAGCAGCCATCATCAAGGTGTCCCTGTACTTTTCTGTCAGGAAAGTGCCATCAACAAGTACGACTGGCCGACAAAACTAGAATGCATGTTCTGTTTGCGCGAATGACCAGAACACATGATAGAGGACATGCCTCAATGGGTCCCGAAAAAACATCCCTTCAGTGTCCATAAACCATTTCAAGCTAGGGTTGTAATAATGCATTACACATAAGATGCGGGGCACCCTGTTGTATGCTTCCTCCCAAGTACCCCATCGAATTGCGAGAGCGATTTGCTTAGCATGCCAAGTCTTTCCGTACGACACATCGTACCTAACGAATCCAGATATGGACTGTTGTAAAGAAGACACCAAGATGTCGTTATTGTCATCAACGAGGCCCAATATACGACGAGCAAGGTAACGTGCAGTGAGCTGCTGATGATTTTCCTTCCCCCTATTATCTAGGCAAGTGTGGGGTTCAACAACTTTAGTTATCCTCCACTTGCCATCACTCTGTCTCCTTCGTGCATTTAACCTCCACAGACAACCGTTTTTGCATATCAAGTAGTACCTCAACTCCTGGTCCGAATGAGTGACGGTGTACGGTCTATGGTGGTACACAGCATAGTTCTGAAGGAAGAGTTTCATCTCTGACATTATGTTGAATATGATCCCCTTCCTAAGGGGTTCTGTCTCATGGTTATATAATGAATTCCTACACATCTGGAGACCGGTATCACAAACTGTCATATCCTTCATGCTGACATCCCTATAGTTCGGAACGACCCTGAAAGGTACGTTCTTGGACCTTAGTTGCTCAAGCTCAGTCGCTGTGTAAGGTGGTGGTGGAACATACTACTGCGCTTCGCTAATTTTGGCACATGAATCATAGGGGTTATCATCTGTAGCCAAATCTGTGACTAGTCTACCCTGAACATGGACACCATGTAAAACCTCGGTTCATACTGGTAATGGCATAGTATGAACCGGTACTAGCATGGCATCAGCCGGTGTTGCCACAACATCTGTACCTCCTTGGTCATCATCAGAATCGTCTGAATCACTGCTAACTACATCACCGATCCTGTCCTCCTCCTCCTGCTCCTCCTCTTCCTGTTTGAACTCATTCACATCGAAGTCATTGCTTATACAGCCTACTGCAGTTGAATAAAACTGCTCTTGCATCAACTGACCGTCCAAATCCATATTATCCTGAGTTGCTTCCCCTTCGACACATAATTCTTGTCCATTGCCTCCAAAACCATCAATGGACGGCCCGTCCTGCGCACCATGGATCCTGTACTCATTTTCCACCACCACCTCAGCCATGGGCGCATTGGAACCTTGAAGAACCCTAGTGTAGTGGGACCAGTGAGCAGGGTCGCGCAAGGGCATGAGGACATAGTGTGCCCTAGTCTTCCCAGTATCAAACCTCCCCTTGAGTGTGAAATCACTCCCAAACTTTGTATTTAAACGGACACAAAGGTCGTTGAAGCTAGGAGGTTCATCAAACTATTCCAATTCTTCTTCCGTATCCTCAAACATACCATCTTCTCTCCTAACACTTCCTTCGAACAAAACTCTAACACAACAATCCATCTGGAAAACCATTTCAAGAAACTTCGTCAAGTCGTCGAAATCATTGTACGTAATGTCCATACTAACATTATTACATTTTCTAACTATAACTATACTAACTAATCAAATATTAACATCTAAACAAGGCTAACTACAATAACTTATTAGACTAAATCCAATGTACAACTAGAGTAAATAACTGTACTAACTAAACTACCTTACTTTACTACCTATACTAACTTATTATATTACGTATGCTAACTAAACTAACTAACTTTACAAACTATATTAGTTATACTTTGATAATTTTACTAACATTATTAACTGTGCTAACTATATTAGTGGAGTACCTCGCTGGAGTACAACGCAAATTAATGAAAAATGTAATCTTTTGCAATGGAACTAAAATATTATAAACAACAATTATAGCAACAAAAAAATACATGGCAAACATACTTCTAACTAAATCATTAACCTTAACATTGACAAACTCAAACATATATCTTCACCATAGTTCCCAAACAAAATTTTTCTGCTAACCTTAACTCCATTCATAATATCATATCCAGCATTCAAACGAAAAATAAAATATGCGTCAGAACCTTAAACGAGGACGACGAGGGATGGTTCTGGCCGGAGGAGGAGGCGCGCCTGCGTGCAGGGGCGGTGGTTGCACCGGGCGGCCGGCGGCCTGGCAGGCGCGGCTCGCTTACTGCCTCGGCTGGCTTGCTGGCGTGGGCGGGCTAGCTGGCATGGGCGGACGCGGCCGCGGCGGACGGCGGACGGCGTCCTCGGCCGCGGGCAGGCGCGGGCGAAGGCGGGCGCGGTGGCACTGCCTTGCTGCCTTTGTCGGGAACGCCGACTGCGCGGGCAAGAGGCAGCGGCGGTGGTTATACCAGGCTCTGCCGCGCCAAGATCGGTGGCGCGGCAGAGCCTTGCCACGTCAGCCAGCGGTGATGGTCGCCGCCACGTAAGGCCTCTGCCGCGCCGCCATGCATGGCGCGGCACAAGCATTTGGCCGCGCCATGGCAATAGGCGCGGCCAAAAGTGTTAGTTTAAAAAAAAACGACAATGTTAGATTTAAAATTATATTAAAAAATGGTTAAAATTAAAAAAAATCTGCTATGTCAGGTTCAGTCCAGCGCGTCTGGCCTCATGTAACAATTCAGGTCTTCGGCCCATGGCAAAATGAGACTCCATATCCAACTCAACCGTCACTGTACTATACTAATGTTATCCTAAAAAGGGCAAAATGGGTCTCCATATCCAACTCAATCATCTGTAACTAATTTCACTAATCTTTTTTTTATCTACTATACTTCCACCTTGCTGGCCCGTGCGAAGCACGGGGGTACCTGCTAGTTTATTATTGAGAGTATTTTCCACTGCACCGCAGTAGAAAGTTGGTGAGAGCGTGGAAGGGAAGGGGAGCTGATGGAATGGCAGCAGACCAGTACGATTCAGCGAAGGCCGAAGGTGACCGCCGCTAAAAAAAAAATTCATAGGGACGTCTTAGTTTTTTAATAGAGATGACTTAATCTACAATCTAGTCTCAAGATTTCGAAATGAGTCATTTCTAAAAATGTATTTATAGGGACATTATATATTTCCAGTCTTCTCCAAATCCATTTGTAGAGGCAGTTCTAGAATTGTCTCTAAAAATAGGTACACTACAGTTAAATTCTTTTTTTTTCAAATAAAGTCAGATGAAGACAAACTTTGTATCAAAGTTGTATATCTCGAAGATATCTACGACATTGTAATTAACAACTTTTTCAATTCAAATCATTGGATTCAAGAAATTCCGTCTGAAGTTCTTACATTTTGATTTTTTTTTTATTTTCAAACGGCCTTGAATGGAAAAATGACCAAATGTCAAAAATATATAAGACATTGCATTTGAGAACTTTTTCATTAAAATAGTATATGGTCCAAAAATTTAGTTTGAAGTCTTCACAGGTTGAAATTCAAATTTTCAAATGACCTCGCACGGACAAATGAAAAAGAACTAAAGTTGTAGACCTCGAGTTATATAACTTTGTAGTTGACTTTTTTACTTAAAATCCTTTATATAGGGAAAATTATGTTTGAGTTTCTCACCTTTGAGATTCAAATTTTATGACCAAAATCAAAGTTTTATGCTCTTTAGTCATAGGTGACTTTGGGCTGAAGTGGTTTAGAGTAGCTGCGCGCGAGGCTTGAGATCGTGGATTTGAACCCCCATGTTTTTGCTATTTTTTTTGTTCAATTTGTAAATTCTAAAAATGATTTGTATAGTCGCCTCTGTAAAATCCCATTTCTAGAGATGGTTAGACAGCCGCTCTACAAATGACTTATTCCTAGCAGCCTAAACTCCGCCTCTACAACTGCTTCTCGGCTATTGCGGTGGGCGGTGGCATCGGTGTCGAGGTGAAGGGGCAAGTCCGGCACGTGCTGGCACGCTTGGCCGAGGGTGCAGGCCACCTACACGACGCACACCGGCCACCTCCATCTCCCTCGCGCCACCGGCGAGGCAGTTCCAGAGCTACTCGTGCTCCGTCCCGACCTAGAGCTGACCTGTGCTGAGGGAAGACGCCTCCGCGTGAGGACAGGCCAATGGCGCACACCCAACCGACGAGGAGGAGGCCGCCGATGGCGAGGACGGGAAGTCCCTGAGACTCAAGTACGCAACGGCCCTCCCTCCCTCCTCCTCATCTGGTGGTTTGGGTCAGATCTAAATACTAGCGGGAATCTGTGGTTGTTCCGAGATCCTTTTGGTCAGTTCCCACTTCCCGGCGGTGTTAGCTGTCACCTCCCGCGATCACAACCACAATTGTGAAGCAGCGCAGTTGCGGGTAACGGGTGTGGTGTCGCATGACCCTTGCTCGTGTCTTGAACCTCTTTACCGACTTGCCATGTTTGATGTTCCTAGTTCCTACTCGCTTTCCCCGCCCACCAACGGTCCATGGATGGAGTAAAATTTCAACAGTTCAACAGTTTTTTTTAATTAAACTGTTGATTTCGACAGCAGCTCAACAGTCAACAGTTCAACATCGGAGTAAATTGTTGATTTGGACAGCAGCTCAACATTTTTTTTTGGAAAGAACAGGAGGGGCTTTCTGCCCCTACTGAAAATATAAATTAATTAAAAAAAGGAGTTCATACAAACAAGCTGGAACACAAGAGAGAGTGTCAGCAGACAGGACGAGAAAGCCTAAAAAAAGGAGCTCAACAGTTTCTTTATATCCGTATCGACAGAAACTCCTCCAACATTTTTTCAACTAGATATCGAGATATTATCATCATCTATTTTTGATTTCTCGCTTGCCAAAAATAAAAGATGAGGTTGGCTCTTTGAAATATGCATAAGATATAGAAAAGTTATTGGACGGTGCATAAAAACAAAAAGTAAAATTGGCTTTCTAAAATGTAACATATAAACAAGTTGTTAGAAGGTGAAGAGAAAGTGGGCAGATTTAGACATTGAAACAACATGTTTAAGAAAGACTTCTCCAGTCGAGTGAAAATGACTAAAATCTAAACCCGGAGCTAACTTCGTCGTGCCACCCCGATCCATCCCTGCACTGAAGGCCTTTAGGGCCTGTTTGGAACGCAGGAATTTCATAGGAATCTCGTAGGAATTTCACAGGAATTAGTTCAATTTTACAGGAAAAACGCAGGAACATGATTTTTTTCCCGCAATCCAAACAGGCCCTTAAACCCCCCAACTCCCGCTAGCAGAAGTAGCTCCTATCGCTATGGCCGCGGCGCTCCTCCTCCTGCTGATCCCGCCCGTCGGCCTACTCGCCATCCTCGCCTTCCTCACGCGGCCCCACGCCGCGCGGATACCATTGAAAGGCCGCCACGTCTTCATCACGGGCGGGTCTAGCGGCATCGGGCTCGCCATGGCCAGGGCCGCGGCGCGGGAGGGCGCGCGGGTCTCCATCCTGGCCCGCAACCTCGCCCGCCTCGAGGAGGCGCGCGCCGCCATCCAGCGTGACTCGGGCCGCGACGACGGCGTCAGCGTCGGCGTCCACGCGGCCGACGTGCGGGACGCCAGCGCCGTGGCGCGCGCGCTCGAGGAGGCCGGCCCCGTCGACGTGCTGGTCTGCAACCACGGCGTGTTCGTGTCGCAGGAGCTCGAGAGGCAGGACATGGATGAGATCAGGTGGATGGTGGACACCAACCTCATGGGCACCATCCACCTCGTCAAGGCCGCGCTCCCCGCCATGAAGGCACGCGCCCGCGAGACGCGACTCCCTGGCTCCATCGCGATCATGTCCTCCCAGGCCGGCCAGGTAGGTAGATGATGCTGCGCGAAGTTGTTGGCTGCCTTGCCTGCCATGCAGCTAAGGTGTTCGATGTGCTGCTGCTAGCTTGGGATCCTGGGAGATTGATCTCTCTTTTTGCTGCGCTGCAGGTTGGTATCTATGGTTACGCCGCGTACTCAGCGAGTAAGTTTGCTCTTCGGGGATTGGGTGAGGCGTTGCAGCATGAGATCATCGCGCACAACATTCATGTCTCGTTGATATTCCCTCCTGACACTGAGACTCCGGGGTTGGAAAAGGGTAAGAGTTGCTTATGACCTGGGCAACTAAGTTTTAGTTCATCTCTGTTTTGGTAGCAACTGACAAGTGAAACCATCTACGGAAATGCTATACAACACACGTGAACATATGAATTTTTTTCACAAAGAAACACACGGCGAGCGCACGCGGCAGCGCAGCACCAGTAGCGCGCTTTCGCTTCCTGCGCCTCGACTGTCGTGTGGGCAGGCCCATTACGTACGGGATTCATGTGTGGGCAGGTCCATTACCGCCTTGTTTAGTTGAACCCCCAAAGTCCAAAAAGTTGCTACAGTATTTGTCACATCGAATGTTTGCGGCCCGTGTATGGAGCATTAAATGTAGACGAAAAGAAAAACTAATTGCACAGTTTGGTGGGAAATTACGAGACGAACGTTTTAAGCCTAATTAGTCAATGTTTGGACACTATTTGCCAAATAAAAACGAAGATGCTACAGTAGCCCCAAATTCCAAATTTTGCGAACTAAACAAGGGCTAAGAACCTGTCTTGATTGTTTTATGCACGCGGCACACGACCCATTACGTACGGGATGGAACCGACCGCTGTATAATTTGTCTTTCCAATAAAAAAATTATTTTTTATGATATGTGATCTATAATCTGTGGATCTGTGATCTTGTGATTGTCTAAGGTAGAAGAAGGCTAGAGGTAGAAGAAGGATGAAGGCGGTTAGATCTTAATCTTATGGTGCAAAAAAAATCATGTGTTGAAATTATATAAAACACATGATTGTGCAGTAGACAGACTCAACCATCTAATGCATGAGTTATCCTCTTCGATTAGATATATTAGCTTTTCAACTTGGCAAAACTGAAAATATCGGAGCTACCCTTGTAATGAAAATATTGTTTATTACTCACTTCAGCAACTGATGATCTCAGCAATCGACTGGTTTCACACGTACACTTGGCTGTAAATCAGTATACTTAAGGCCCTGTTTAGTTTCCAAAATTTTTTGCCTCCTACAATAAAAGAGCATGTTTGATATATGTATAGAGTACTAAATGTAGACGAAAAAAAACTAATTGCACAGTTTTCGGCAAAATCACGAGACGAATCTTTTAAGCCTAATTAGTCCATGAAAAGCCTTAAGTGCTACAGTAACACACACGTGCTAATGACCGATTAATTAGTATCGTTAGATTCGTCTCGCAGTTTCCTGATGGGTTCTGTAATTTGTTTTTTTATTAGTATCCAAAAACCTCCCCCGACATCCTTTCGACACATCCGATGTGACACCAAAAAATTTTCCCCTCCCTGACTAAACACGCCCTAAAATCATAGACCAAAAAATGCTGCTATAGTACACTCTTATTTGTTTCATTCGGTGCGAGGCTCATAGTATGCTCTCATTTGTTTCATTACTACATGTTTTGATAGTATCATTTTCTCAGATTCACCCGCAATAATTGTCACTACTCACTAAGCCTTGCATCCTAAGTTCTGAAGACACTGAGTACACATTTTGTTACTGATGAATGCTGAGAATGTGGTTTGCCTAATTTCAGAGCTTAAGAGCAGGACAGAATTGACAAACATCATAGCAGGATCATCTGGCGGAATGAAGTCCGATGACGTTGCCAAGAAGGCCCTGGATGGCATCAAATCTGCAAAATTCATTGTCCCCTGCAATTTCGAGGGCGAACTGTTAGCTGCGGCCACTGCTGGTTTATCCCCGCAGAGCTCCCCGTTTATGGCATCCATAGAGGTGATAGGTGCTGGACTCTTGCGGTTCGCGGCACTCTGTTTCCAGTGGAATTGGTTCTCTACCATAGAGAAGTATCATGCCAAGAACAAGAAGAGCGAATGATAAGTGATAACACAATCCGTATCTGGACGTTCCTTTCCTAGATTTTATGAAAGTCAATCCGTACCTGGACGTTCCTTTCCTAGATTTTATGAAAGTCAAATCAAAAGAAACTTATACATGGCAATCTAAATGTAGCGTGGTACTAGACAAGTTGAATTTCTCATCTTTTTTCTCCCCATCGTTTTTTCATGAGATCATGTCTACAGTGTAGATTCTGGCACACACAAAAAAGGTTCACTGAAAACAACAATTATCTAACTATTATCTAGGAGTGCAAACAGGTTCGATGAAACAATAGTACAAAACTGAGCAACACATGTCAGGGTTTGTTCCAAATACTAATTTCCAATGGGCGTAGTTTGAAGATTTTCCAATGCCCATTATCTCTGAGGTACCAGATGGTCAGTACGTTGCAGAAACAACAATTTCATCAGCCCAAGCATATCATCTAACTATGAAAAGTCTTTATCTGTAACCGGCTGAAATATGTACTTTAAAGAAGAAATCACTATGGTAAGTGATAACACAATCCGTACCTGGGCGTTCCTTTCCTAGATTTTATGAAAGTCAATCCGTACCTGGACGTTCCTTTCCTAGATTTTATGAAAGTCAAATCAAAAGAAACTAATACATGGCAATCTAAATGTAGCATGGTACTAGACAAGTTGAATTTCTCATCTTTTTTCTCCCTCTGTTTCTTTTTATCTGTTCTCACTTCCCGAGAAATCAAACATATTTAAGGGTTTTTTATAATATTTTTTTTTGGGATCTAAATGTTGTTAATATTTTTTTAAAATTTTTGTGAAATTTAAGAAAAATTTGACCGGCACAAATTCTTCAATGACACTTAAATAGGGACGGAGGGAGTACTTTTGTAAATCCTTATTTGATGTTGCAATGGTGTAGGATCGCATGGCTCTGCAAGGAGCCTCTCTGCTTACATGCACTCCAACTTCACCCGCATCCTTAACACCGGAGTTTGGGCCAAAATTAGAACAAACCATATTTTGGATGGAATCATAAAAATCCCTTAAAAACATACTTAGGAGATTTAAAAAAAACTAAAAAAAATGTGTGTCCACAAAATTTGAGATGAAAACTAATGTGAAAAACATAAGAAATTAATATGATGCATATGTACCGGAAGACAAAATTTTCGTGTGATTTTTCTTCCAGTGTGATGCACCTGGAATGTAATTTCTGTATGATTTTTACATTGGGTTTGGATCTTAATTTTTTGTGACAGATGCACACTAGATATGCATCGTTTCAAAAAAAAAGTCCTCAAGCTGTCCATGATAGTTTTGTTTGACCAGGGGCCGGTCCTCATGTATGCCTATCGTTGGCCCTCCCCAACAAAGAAAGAATTAGTCTCTTCGCCGGAGAGTGTCATGTAAACTTGTCATGTCAAATACAACTCTAATAATGTGACAGCTATTTAACTGAGTGGCTAAACAATCTTTGGTTAATTGGATGCCATAATAACAACAAGAGAATAAAAACCACTGAAAAAAGGAAAGCAGAGGGTGCTATTGCTCACAGGACCCCAGTCAAATTTTTCAATACTGTGCGTTGAACCATGCCAGGGACCAAAATTTAATTTATTAGACTTACCCCCTTTCTACCACAAGATGGTAAACCAGCACACTCACCAAGTGCAGTGTGGGCCACTGATTAGGCCATGGGCCTTCAGCCTGTTCGGTTGGCTGATTCATATCGTTGCTGGTTCGTGAAGAAGTACTGCTGTCTGGTTTGTGTGAGAGAAAAATACTGTTCCGGCTGGAAATTTACGATCGTTTATGACAAGCCACAGCCAAACGAACAGGTTGCTTGTTGCTCCTGGGCCGCATTATGTAGCAGTCTCGCCCCCTCGCGCCTTCCCTGCGGCGTCGAGGTGGGACTAAGGGCCTCTTTGGCAGGGCTCTGGCGACTTCGGCTCCCGCCCCTGTTCACCTGTCGGCCGTCCACGGACCGACAAGGGGTTACTGTTTACCGGAGCCGTTTTTCTCTCTCCTCCTTTCCTCTCTCACAGACACCGCCGGAGCAGGAGAAGCTCGTTTTTCGGGCTCCACGGCTCCGGCTCCCCTTGGCACCTATCGGCCTGTGGACGGCCGGCCGACAGGTGCGGGAGCCGGAGCCGGAGCCGCTGAAGTCCTGCCAAAGAGGCCCTTAGCCAGTTTCTCTAGGTTTAGCCCAATTTGGTTGTCAATAGTGATAGCCCGAACCAACTGGTATGGGAAGGAAACTGATAAAAGGAGAGGAACCAATGGAGATACTATTGATCTCTTATTCAAACTCACAAAGGTTACATGTACACGAGGTAGTACCCTCATTATATATACATGCATTAAATCGGTTTACTACAGTAACCGACTCCTGCAGTGCTACTGTGCTAGTGCATATCTCCTGCTGATTTTACTACTACTGCAGCAGTCAAAATGAAGCCTCTAGAGGACAGTAGCAGCTCCTCCCAGCTGTTGCTGTGCACGTAGTTCAGTAGTCAAAACCAAATTGCCTTTTGACTCAAGAAAACATATTATGTTTTTCCATAATGGTAGAGGTGGATAATTTTTTTTTTTGTAGAAAACAAATTCAATGGCTATCATATCAATACCAATAAGAGTCTAACAAATTGATGGCCAAATTTTTTGTGATAATTTCTAGGATTTACATTTTTTTTCCTCCAAATGCATCTCACAAGGATTAATATAAAGGATCCTTCTCAAATTAGTAATAGTAAGAAAAATGGTTTTAATCCAATATTCAGAAATAAGACAGATTTTATGGTTATGGGTGATAATCTGTCAAGAAATAAATAGATAATCCCTTTTTCTCAACAGCTACACCAAACGGTAACGAGTCTCCATGGATCCTCCGCCAAACCAGCAAGCTGCAGAAGTGAACCTAACGAGGGCGCTGGAGGCCTTGTCCCCCTACATCAACAATCCGCGGCAGACGGTGGTGTGGATAGAAGCTTTTGTTCTTGTGGCGCTGCTGTTTCTGCAGCTCCTCCTCGGCTCAGCCGCCGGTGGTGTGGGCACTGGTGCCTTGTGGCTAGCATACACAGTTTCCTTCCCTTTGATCACCTACACCCTTGGTCAGATGGTGTCCTCACCGATAAAGAATGCACTCTATCCTCTCTGGGATGTTTTCCTCTTCTGGGAAGCAGGGTGCACCAACTCCATCATTGCTTATGATCTTGAAGACAACAAGAGCCGGAAGCGGCACCTCTTTGAGCTGATTCAGTATTTTGTCTACCTCTGCATTATAGGGAATCTGCTTTCTCCTATTAGCAACAGTGCACCCTTTAAGCAACTGAAAAAGCAACAGCAGCAGCCTATTGTAGTTGCTATTGCGTGTTGCTACTCGTTCTGTTGATTAATGCCAATGTTATGAGATTGACTGCCGGGTGGATGGTCACAAACTCTGCTTCCAGCAAATTTGTAGCCGACTTTATGAGGAAGCAGGCTGCATCCACAAAAAGAAATCAACTGGAGAGTTTCAATCCAGATCCAGTCACAATGAAAGGCTACAAATACCTTGTCTGCTGGCCTTATCGCCAAGAAAGCCATCTTTGGGAAGACATTCCTGTTTTAATATTCCCATTTGATCCTATAACCATCGACAAAATCTGGGAGATGGAAATTGATGGCAGCTTACTCAACTCAAACAAAGGTGGCTTGGGAGTGAAAGACCTATGCCTTTCATTTGCCTTGTCACATCTGCTGAAGCGCCGCTACTTTGGGATGGAGTGTGCAGAAGCCAACCATCAGGAGACGATGGAATTCGTCCTCAAGGGTTTGCTGCTGGAAGAGGAGGAAGCCAAGAGTTACACAAGAGCATTTCAAATCATCGAGGTAGAGTTGGGTTTCCTCTACGATTTCTTCTTCACAAAGTATGCAACCCTTTTTCGCATGGAGGTCACCTATCTTATTATAGCTGTTCTCAAACTAATTTTTATAGCATGTTGTGGAGTAGTACTGCTTATATATTCCCCTACCGTCAGGACACCTGACCCCGTAATTGAAGTTGGCACAAGAAGGGTTGATGTTATCATCACAATAATCATCATGGGTAGTTTCTTTCTAGTGGAAGCGCTGCAGCTTATACTTTACGTGACATCAGACTGGGCCACCATTTCACTTGCTTGCTTATGCATCAGAATTAGTAATTCAAAATGCATCCTATCCCTTATTAAGTTGATTCGAAGATTCAAATCCACCAAGCTTCCTGGATATTGGCAAAATAAGATGGGCCAGACATCTGTTATTGCAAGCTCCATGCATTTCTTTCTGATGTCTCATTTTTTTTCGGGGCTTCCCTGACCTCCTCTTCAGTGCTATGCTTCAGTTTTGTATCTACATATTCTTTGGGTTGTTTCATTTAATGATGTTCTATGGGAAAACGTCCATACAAGTTCCTGATCCGGTCAAAAGTGAGATAGTTTCTTGCTTGAAGGATTATAAAGTTGATGATCCTCTAACTAATGGACAAAGAGGATTGAGACGCCATGGTATTCTCGAAAACTTATCTTGGACATTAAAGAACCAGAGCCAAACAAGTATCATGCTTGTTTGGCACATTACCACCGAGTACTGCAGTATATCCCTTCCCAGTGTGGGAGGAAAAGAAGGTGGAGCCAATATGTTGTTTGGCATCAAGGTTGTTGTGGTTTTGGAAGAATAAAAAGGAGTCGTCAGGTGACCAGCAAGTTGCAACCACCTTATCTAGATAGTGTATATACTTGATGTCCTTTGTCCCAGATTTGCTTCCTGGGAATTCTACAGACACAGTGTTCATCCTCGAAGGTGTGCTACGGAAAGCAGACGCAAAAGAGTTGTTGCAATATAAAAGGAAGGCACGTAAGGAAATATCGCAGGAGCCCAGCCAAGATTCCAAGTGCAGCAGCAACGAAGATACTCCTACTACGATCCATGATTCCAAAGGCAATGACGATGATATCATCACTGTCCGCGAGTCAAGAGGCGACTTCAGCACCGACAACAACACTAGGACAATGGTGTGTTTTATAGTACTCTAATGTGTGTTTAAATTTGCAATCCGGTTTGGTCTGGAATATGTTTGTTATTATCAAGCATGTGTGACAGATTTGGTCCTTTTCACTAGGATGGATGATATTTACTTGTAAGCTGTTATTATCAAGCTAGTGTGATCGGTGGTCTTTTTCACTACTCCGACGAAATATTCTTCCGACGATGAAGTAGAGACTATTGAGGACGGTGAAAACCATCCCACAAGGATTGATTCGCCGGTTTTGTTTTTACAATGCGATGCACTGATGAAACTTCTGTGGAGGACGCTTTATTTCACTTCACTACATGGCAGGCTTTGGCTGTGTTCCCTGGCCGGCTGAGCCATGTGCGCCCTGCCGGCTGGCCTGCGTTGTATAAACGGGTTTTCAGTTAAATGAGTTTTAACCATGTTTTAGAAAAACAAGTTGTATTTGTAAGTTGTTTGGCTGCACATAAATTTACCCTAATTGAGAGGAATTGAAGTGGAATTTAAACTAAATTCTACCTTAATTTTAGAATTGAAGTGAAACTTATACTAAATTTCACCTCAATCGCTCTCAAACCACGTGAATTGGTGTGGATATGTGTGGAGCGAAACAAAGCCGGGGGTGCAGGGAGTAGGGACGCGGCCACACGGGGGTCAGTGGGGTGTAGGGAGTAGGGACACGGGGGTGAGGGGTGCGGGGAAGCAAAGGGAGGGAGGAGAATGAGGGCCGTGGTGATCACGCGCGCCGGCGGGCCGGAGGTGCTGGAGGCGCGGGAGGTGGAGGACCCTCCCGCGCTAGGCGAAGGAGAGGTGCTCCTCGAGGTCGCCGCCGCGGGCGTCAATCGCGCGGACACCGTGCAGCGGATGGGCCGGTACCCGCCGCCTGCCGGCGCGTCCCCTTACCCGGGGCTCGAGTGCTCCGGCACCATCCTCGCGCTCGGCCCCAACGTCCCCTCGCGCTGGGCCGTGGGCGACAAGGTGAAATGAATCTGAACCCACCACTTGCTCCTACGGTGGGTTGGGGTTTGCTTCTGCTGCTGCTGATGTTCTGATTGGTTTCCGTGCTTTTGCTTCACAGGTCTGCGTGCTGCTCAGCGGCGGCGGGTACGCGGAGAAGGTGGTGGTGCCGGCGGGACAGCTGCTGCCGATACCGGAGGGGGTGTCGCTGACGGACGCAGCCGGCTTGCCCGAGGTGGCCTGCACCGTCTGGTCAACCGTATTCATGACCAGTCACCTCTCCCCCGGTGAATCATTCCTTGTAAGAACAGCTCTCTTATTAGTAGCATTTCTCTTGGTAATTGATTGCATTTCGATTTCTCATTTCCTGACCATAATCTTGTACACATAAATCAATAGGCGTTCAATTTTCTATAGCTGCTAAGCCTTGGCAATTGCGGACTGAAAATAGTAAAATATACTGGGTTAAATAAATAATTAAGGCATATACCTAAAATGAAAAAGGCTACCAAATTCTTCCATGCCATCTAATGGGCTGTGGGTGTGGAGTCTCTTCGCAATTACCTAACTACAAGAGGAAAAGAAGCATGTTCTCAGCATGGGATTAGCATTGAATCTATCTGCCCGTGTTAGTTCCTGATGATTGTGTATCTTCAAATTTGCAGATCCATGGAGGATCAAGTGGAATTGGTACTTTCGCTATACAGATTGCGAAGCACCTCGGAATTAAGGTTTTTGTCACTGCAGGTTTGTTCACTGTTACAGATATAAGATAAAGTCAAATGTTCCTGGTAATGGCCCTAGTAATTTTTTGTACTACTGTAGGAAGTGAAGAAAAACTAGCAGCCTGCAAAGGTTTGGGTGCTGATGTATGCATTAACTACAAAACTGAAGACTTCGTTGAACGTATTAAACAGGAAACCAACGGAAAGGGTATTAAGTTATTAACATCCCACCTGATTATCTTTGATCTTTTACATTGTACATAAGGTCTGAGTTGTATGCACAGGGCCGGTCCTGAGTATTTTTTGACCTAGAACGAAACTAAATTTTTGGGTCTTTTTATATAGACATGATAATACTACTAGTACTGCTCATTGCTAGTATATATACACATATGAAATATTACTAATAAGCAGTTAACTGAATGCAAAACAATATTCATAGGAAATAATTTGTATACATATTAAATTACCTCAAAAATTTCTTCTAACATTCCTCAATGGGAAGTCATCGATGACGGTGTCAATATCAATCTCATCCAACAATCGCTTCTCAATGCGTGCTCATGATCACTCACATTATATATGTTCATCCATGTCGATGTCAACATTGTCTTCAATATGGTCCTGATGATCTTCTGGATTAGCATTAGCGGGTTCCTCCACAGCAACTATTGCCAATACATCTGGATCTCTTGAAGTGCTTGTATTACTCTTAAGAAATTTATAAAGAGCCCCTCTCTATGATTGTATCAAATCATCTATTCGCTTTTTCTTCTTTCTTTTGTCATTACCAGAAGCATACTTTTTCGATGACATTGTACTGTTAAAATTTAGAGAAACAATTACTCAAATTAGTAACTACAATTTCATAAAGTAGGGATCACGTGAGAAACAGTTAGTAACTAGATTTCAGTTCAGATTTCTACCTGTTTGCTGGCTTGCTGCTGCCTGCTTGGTGCCTCGTCGCTGCTCTGCTGGAACTGCCGAACTGGGATCACGTCAGATTAGGGCCCTGTGTGAGATCTCTGTACGCGAGAACTGGGAGCACACGCAGGAACCAGGAAGGAAGGCCGAAGAGGTGAAGACGTTGGGCGCGTTCGCCATCCGCGTGACTCGTGAGGAAGGAAGTCGAACAGATGAACAGTCGAGCCGCCGAAGCGGAGAAGTCACAAGTCGCATCTTGCAACGCGTGCTGCTTGCGTGATCGCGGCGTACCTGGGGAGGGGCCTATCGCCTAGCTGGGCTTGGGACGGCTGCCCCTCCCACCCCGCCCCAGGGTCGGGCCTGTGTATGCAGGCATGCAGCTACTGATACAGAATGCTGATAGTTCATTAATAGCATTTCTCCTTGTAGAAACTACTTTGATGCTCTTTTTCTTAGAAGCTAGTATTTACCAAGCATTATCCTTAAATAGGCGACATCCTGACTGTAATCTGAAAATCTCACTACCAGGTGTTGATGTTATTCTTGACAATATTGGAGGATCATATCTCCAGCGCAATCTGAACAGCTTAGGTGTTGATGGTAGACTTTTCATCATTGGCTTCCAAGGGGGCATAGTAGCTGAAGTGAACCTGCAAGCTGTGCTTGCACGGCGTTTGACCATACAAGGTATTTTAGTTGCACAAGCCTACAAGGCAATGTCATCCATTACATTTCAGTGATGCTCAGTAGGAATTTTTATGCCACTTTGCTGATGTTTTGTCAGCGTATAGGCAATAGCAACCAACCTCTACGTTCCTAAATGCCACTCCTATTTTAGCACTTGATTAAATTTTTCACATTTTTTTTATATTTGATATATTTTTTCATGATTGTGTGCAGCTGCTGGACTGCGCAACAGAAACCTTGCTAATAAAGCAGAGATTGTTAGTGAGGTGGAAAAGAACGTGTGGCCTGCTGTCACCACTGGCAAGGTGAGGCCGGTGATTTATAAGACGTTTCCATTATCTGAAGCTGCTGAGGCTCATAGGTTGATGGAAGCTAGCACCCACATCGGCAAGATACTGCTGCTTCCATGACTGCGCCTGTAGCATTTGCGCTCTTAGTTCCGGAGGAGTCAGTACATATGCAGCTTCTGTGACGGTCTGCATGAATGGTGTACTGGTGCAGCATTGCCTTTTTATCTTGTATACTAGATTAGATATTTCCCCTGAACAATTCTGTTATTTGGATCCTTCAACTGCTGATGACATTTTTCTGTGAGCTATGATATAATAAATCTACTAGACGGACATGTGCATGCCACTAGAGTACGTCAGTACGTGATGCCAGTGTACTGCTGATGCAGTCTACAGATATGTAGAGATATATATGTATTTATGCATCGTGGCCTGATGGCTCTATCTCATCGGCCGGCCGACGACGAGCCGATAGCACATTGGTGAACTCCATTTTCCGGGTCAACCAGACGGGAGCCTCAGCCTTCATGAATCTCATGGACCGTGGGGTGCTTCTCACGGTTGAAGACAAGGAGCCAAAGAGATCGCTGGATTCTCCAGGAGCTCGCCTCCTTGGATAACTACCAAGAATTTTTGGTCTGGATGGAGAAGTACCAAGAATTTTTGGTCTGAATGGAGAAGGATGCATCAATTCCTGCACGCCTACCTTGCTGGTGATAATGGAGAAGCAGCAGGTTTTAGAACCAAAGGATGCCCAAGATGCATAAACTTTTTTAAGCATTACTTCTCGTTATCGAATGGCCCACACGATACCATCCAAGTGTTACAAAATCGCTAAAAATTGGCACTAGTCAAATTACTCGTTTCCATCATGTCTAGTGACAAGATGTGGTTATAAAATAAGGCTCCTAGGGAAATAAACGTGCTCTTCATAAATTAATATGCTGCATTCCATCTTACCCTCTTTAGTCACATGGGTTAGCATAGGAATTATTAAGTTTTCTTACCCTCTTAATAAGTTACTATGCTAGTAAATGAAATATTTGTACACATAGGAAGTGCACATGCTGCCAAGGGAAGGAACTGCAAGTGATCAATAATACAAGGGATTATTAAGTTTCCTGCCAATAAGCCCGGTCCTGGATTTAAAACTTGTCACTATTTTTTTGCATCCCGAGTACAATGTATATTTACAGATAGTCAGGTTCTCAGAAACATGCAAACTGCCACTGCGAAACTACTCAGAAACTGAAATCCTTACTCAGAAACAGAAGCTAAGCGCCATGGTGCCATCTTTTGCGTTTTTTTACTTCTGCAATTTGCATTGTCACTCATGAAATTGCAACTAATCACTTTGGATGAAGTGTGCAGCTCACCATTGGTATAACGGATGAACACTATGGTCTACCATAGCTATGTTCTCAATCATTTTCATATGTCCTAATTCCTAGAACTCAATCTGGGTTTCCTCCCTCTGGTGCTGGACAAACAAAAAGTGTTTAGCTAATCCGCCAAAGAAGCTGAAAAACTTCTTCCATGCCCTTAATCTTGCGTAGTTTTCAATGGAGAGTGCAATTGCATTGCTGCCTCAGTGATTCAGTCTGCCGCTTCTGCAACTCGTTATCCTGCAGCAATGGAAATGATTAAGTGGGGTGTACACATTTAGAGAGAATAAAAAATGAGAAGGGACGGAGAGGAAGGCCTGGCAAAAATTTAAAGGTCACCCAGGGTAGAAAGGGAATGGTATAGTAGAGAGAAAGGACTAAATTTGACCGCCCAAACAAAATTACCTTCTGCAACAACTCAAGACGACGGGCTGTACCAGCTAACGAGGCCTTAACCTGTGAAGAGAATTCTCACATGAGCATTGTAGATGGAGTGTTGGAGCATAGCATAGCCATGTACAAGTATTTGGTAAGCAAGCAATACCTTTGAAAGTTCATCATGCAACTGCCTGTTTTTCTCTACCTCTTTGTCATATTGCATCCTCCATTCGGCAGATTCATCCATCGCTTCTAGGTTTGCTTGTTCAAATTGTCTCCTGATGGTTGATGCGGCAAAAACAAACATATGAAAAGAGAAGCAAAGGTAATGCTTAAGGTAACATGATAAATCAGCAAAGTGTAATATCTCATAGTTGCTCTCTTCCAAAGCTAAAATACATGGATGGCAGTAATGAATATGTCCATATAATAAAGAGGTTGCTAGATGTACAAGAAACAAGATCGGGCCTGGCTACATGGCCGAATAACTAATCTATGTTCGTCCAGTTCCTTTGTCTATGTTAATAACAAGCAGTTAACTCTATATATCACTCGATAAAAAGTGCTGTATGGCGAGTTGACTACATTTGTGTAAGGCCATTGATTAACCATATTCAGACATTATTCAAGGAAACCGAACCAAAATACAGTTAGCACTCGACAATCTCCTCTCGGTGAATAATTCAGGCAATTGATTAACCAAATTCAGAAATTAGATGAAACACTTGGATCCATTCATCGTGTGATCAGAAGTCCGAGCAAAAACTGTTTGATTCCTTCCATTTTTGTTTCTGTTGATGGTCCTATACAGGAAATTATAAATCGTAGGCGGGTGAAAAGAAGGAAGGTGGGGAGGAATTGGGGGTGAACCGGAGCTCCTCGCGGTCGTCGGCGGTAGAGGAGGGGTCGCTAGACTGGCGGGCCCAGATGCGGAAGTAGACGGCGGTGCCCATGAGCAGCGCCAACGCGAACGCCACCATCAGGGCCTGCCGCTCCTGCCGCCGCCCCATCCCTCCTCCTCGTCCCCCCACCATCCTCCGCCCTCAGCCCCTCACAGGTCAGATCACCTCCGAAACTCCGTCCACCTCTCAGACCCGACTCGAGCTCCGTCGAGGAGAGGCGCAATAAACACGAAGCAATTGCCTCATCGTGGGCCGTGGGTTCCCGGTACGACGAGCCCACATTTTGCCCCAAAGGGTCAAATATTGTCGTCGGATCCAGCCTTCCAGCCCATTGCGCACTGAGCTTGTGGCGGGAAATGCTTACAGTTCCGTTTACCGCTGTTCATATAAACAATCCGATTTTCCTCAAAAAAGAATATAAATAATCCGATAAATTTACAAACATCTATGATATATCCAAACGATTCCACCCAAGTTTATACAAATTACTTGTCAAAGATAGGTTTGGTTTTAGACCACATTTCTAAAACTGAGGGAGCAGCTATAGTTCATGCCACCCAAGTTTTCTAAAAAGATATGTGAACTAAAATTTCACAAGCCTATGTGACACCTAAACAAGTTTAGGGACCGCTATTGCACTTTACTCAGCCACAGAATTACTCACTGGTCCTGCAACGTTTATATACAGCTACACAGTACATGAGCAACCAAGAACCATGTTCTCAGCGGTCGCTGTTCATTATAGGCTCTGAATCTGAAAAGTAACCCCAAAACAAGAGTACGAAGCAGCAACAAAATCCTTCACCAAAAGCACCACCATTCACCGAACTCCTTCAATCTCCAAATTAGCCGTCCGTTTCCAGAACTCCATCAGCCAAATCTTCATTTTCTTGACCTTGTCATCCAAGAACCTGGCATTGCCCTCCTTCAAGAGGAACACCATGAAACGGTGTAGGCCTACAGCGGCAGCTGAGACTGAGATGAGGAACATGTTCCAGCTCACCCTAATCATCAAGACGGGCTCCTCTCTCAACTCCCTCACAAACTTGGTGAATATGAGCTGCATCCTTCGGTCTTTTACTGCCGCTTGGAGTGCCATCAGGGTCGATGATTCTTCAGCCAGCACCAGATGTTCCTCGTTCTTTCCTGTGGTCATGGGCGTCTGGATCCTGGTCTCCGCAACTCGTTTCAAGCCTGTGGCATTCAACATCCATTGGCACACAACATCCGCAATAACCTTACTAAGGAGCACCCGGAACATCAAAGCATCTCTGGAGATCAGATCACGGGCAAGAGATTTTGCATTCTGCACAATAGGATTCAGAGTGAGCTAACTAGGTCAATCTCAAATGTCGGTCAGGAGGGCCTGTTGCTACAACACAAGTAAAGAAGGGTGCAGATAAGATGTGATACATACCGCTGTCATAATAAGTCTCCTAATCACAACGCTGTCCTTTGATAATAAAAGCCTCACACACAGGTTTGCAGTATGCAATGCCCTCTCTGGTGTAGCTGTAGCACGGTCAAGTGAAGATAAATCACCGATCTCTACAAGGCTAGCCACATTCATGGCCTTCATGTCAAGCTCTGGCAAAACTTCACTGCTATACTTGAAGTTGGTCCTTCAAACATGAAAATAACATAAATAGGCATGTAAGTATAACAAAGAATTGTCTGTTTGCTTGCCAAGTATAGTTAGCACATGCGTATCATCCTTCAACTCAACAAAACTAAGCATATAACATCGTCCAAGCATTTTGTTCTTCCTATTTTCTTTAACTAAAAAAAACACCAAAGAGTTTAAGTCCCCGACCTTTTAAACTATTTAGTTTGAAAATGTGTAGGTTATATGTGTAGAATTGAAATGAAAAAAGTTTTTAAGAATATATTCTAGAAGAAATTGGTGGTCAAATATATACATCAAAGACCATGCAAAGCCAAATGTGATATTTTGACCGGAGGGAGTACTTGACTAACCAGAAGATATCGCTATCACTAACTAAATAATTTAAGAGGGCATTGAAAGAACCAACATATTAAAACAAACCAAATCAGTTTATACCAAAAAAAAAAGATAAGAACTATGACACAGACCTTGCTGAAGCCAATTTTAGAAACGCAGCAATCTTCTGCCATTGGAACTCTTTCCTTTTGTTGAAAATTGCCTGTGTAAGAAAACTGATTGGTGTTAGTTATCACATAAATGCAGTCTACAAGCAGAACAGGAATACAGAAGAACATGGTTATATTGGTCCAACTTTGATGTTTGCCAACAAGGCCCCGATACTGGCCCTAGTACTACACCGATGGGCCTACCTCAGAGGATAGTTCTGCAGACATACTAAATGAGATAAATGAATGTTACCTGATTCAAGAGTCTTCTTGTTTCAAGTGAATTATCGGAAAGAAGTTTCCGAACAACATACGGGTATGCTGCTTGAAATGTTTTGAAAGTCCCATCTGCTGCCACGGCCAGTCCTATCAGCAAGAAAGGAAGGAAAACAATAAACCTCTCAAAAATAATTGCCATCAAAATATGCGTCTTTGAAAAGAAATAAGCCTATATGCATATGCATTGAATTAGTTCGGTATCTCAATTTCAACTGAACAAGCTAACCTTCCAAAGAGGCAAGTGACCGGAGAACCAGTGTGTAGTAAGGTGGCATACGGAAGTGATATTTAAATGCCACAGACCAAATTTTTCCAAGCACCTAAAAGGTATATGCAGCAATAAACAAGGGCAAAGCAACGTGAAAAGAACTGCATTAGGTATGGTGCTTCTTTTGAAATAAAATAGAGGTACGAAGATATCAAGCTACCCCCACCTTACTAAACTTGATTTCTGGAATTCCATCTTCAAAGGTTACTTCGCCTAATGCATCCTCCAAATCCTAACACATGGAAGACACAAAATACAATCATTGAGAAAAATGGTTAGCGTATGCATTAATATCTGTATACTATATACAGATAATTCACTGAACAATGACTAGACCACATTCACATGGGATATCAGGTCATCGATTATAAACTCCTCTTTATCCAGCTGGTAAAGAGGGATCATACAAAATGCAAGATAGACATCAACATCAAACAACGCCACAAAAAGTAGGTGCTAGCAAGGCGCGGTGGTCCCCCCCCCCCCCCCCCCCCCCACCCACCCGTGCGCGTGTCTAGGCAGCCATCAGCAGGCGAGCAGCCAGCCCCAACGGCTTGGTGGAGCTTTTCTGCTCTACTTGGAGAGCACATTTCTCACTGCAGTTCTTCACACCTTTCTCAGTAATCTAAGACACTATTTCAGGATAAGTGGTGAAACAAACTAGATGCTTCTGAAAGCTTGTATTTTCTTGATTTGATAAGTTCCTTTAATTTACAGATCAGATGCATGTTAACCTGCCTTGAGAATACAATACTGACAGTCTGATACGAATACTGCATATGCAGAAGCTTTTTACTGCATGCTAAAAAATAAATGCAGAAGCTTTTCTACGTAATTATTTGGGAATCATTGTTCACATCTAGTTTAGTATCTTAATGGTGATGAGTGATATTGATTTGCCAATTATGGTAACGCTATCTTAATGGTGATGAGTGATATTGATTTGCCAATTATGGTAACGCTGCTAACACCTGAAGTTGTGCAGGGCAATGTCTTTGTCAATACGGTGAATTTTGGCATGTATGCTGTCCAAATTTTCCAAAGTTTCACAAATTTTGCCCAAATTTATAACACTAAAATGAGTGCATAAATTTATGTCTAATTTTGTTGCCAACATCCTACCAATATGTCAAAAGTTTAATATTGAAATTGGGGTAAAATCACAACATTCTTTAACAAAATAAGGGTAAAATCACATGGGCAATCTTGTCTATCCATCCAAAAGTTAACACCGTTAACTGGACTTAACAGAACAAGGGCAAACTCTTCCTTCAGTTCAAAAACACAGGGGTAAAATCACAAAGTTTAAAAAACGAGGGTAAAATCACCATTTCACTTCAAAGTGAGGGCATAAACGCTTAAGCCCCTTTAGTATAAATCCTATCTTAAATATAACATTAAGCCCATGTTCAACAAAGATAGCACATGCCACTTGTTGAGAGGTTGACATGAGGGTCCATGGCCCACAAGTCACCAAGACATAGTTTCTACATGAATTTCAATAAAACAAATGGACTCTAATTGACTAGTTTTACTTCTGTTGCTCATTTCATTTAGTGACTGTCTTATGTTCAATAATTTCATTGCAGCCAAACATCAAAAACAGACTATGTAAGTGGCAATTCCAAGGAACTGAACTGAAAACATAAAACATACGTGGTACAGCTGCAGTTTGCTGAATTACCATTGTCACACGACGTAGATTGGTTTTCGGTGGAACTACATCCATTTCAGTCAAATCATAAACGAGGGAAGCCCAATCTCCATTTACTATGTGTACTATGCTTGCAAGCATAGCACGCTGATGTTTCCTCTCCATCAAGCAAAGCAAACCAAAATCTAGAAACCTGATATATTTAGGAATATGTTGTCAATAGTTTCAGAAGTATTTTATTACAAAAGCTTCATACCTATAAAATATAAATCCACAAAAGGGGTATCTCATATCACATGAAATGTGAATTAAGGGAAACACGAAAAGCTTAAGTATACAGAATGTGAAACCATGTTTAGAATTTATTTGGAGTAGAGCTTACCCAACACGACCTTCAGGAGTATAACGCATGTTACCAGGATGAGGATCAGCATGCAACAAGCCTGTCTCAAGAAGCTGCACTAGCGATGCCTCTACACCTTTATTGACCTTATGAGTAATTAACAAAATGTTAAAAAAATATTGGGAAGCAAGTTTAAATTGAGCTTGTGAAATCTACTAGTAGTCATTGTAAGTTTATGCTACACCATCATAACAGAAAAAAATAGCCCTCAAGATTCAAAAGATAGATGTTTTAAAGTGCTGTGATTCTGAAATAAGTGTGAAATGGTACACAACTACCTAAGTTACGATGTGAAATTGATAGAGAAGCTCTTTCCCATAAAACAACTTCAATTCCAATTTTTTCCAAGAGGAAAATACTGGCTAGTTGATAACAGTTTATTCAAATCATTAGTAAATACCAGGTCAAGAAGGCGAGATTTTGCTTCCAACTTCTGCTTATCTGAAGCTTGAGTAATTTTTTCAGAAACTCCTTTAGACAAAGAAAGCAAATCCTTGGGGTTCTCACCATCCACCCACTCCATTGTCAAAACCCTCTTTCTAGTAAATTGTTTAAGAACCTTAGGAACTAGCATGAAAGGATATCTGGAATGAACCTCCTGCAAGAATGGAAATTATTAGCTAAAATACCAAACTTAACAGGATCGTATAAGTTTGCAAAAGCACAGGTAAGAGAAGAAAAAAAGCACCATAAATTTGGTAGCGTTAGCAGCTTCAATATTGTAGTCCAACTCACCGACGAAACCTCTACCCAACTCATCAGCATAAAGAGAAATGTTACTTCTTCGCTTGGCTATCTTCCGTATGAAAGAAAGCTGAAATAAATTGTAGGAGGTAAACAACTGAATAAAAAAGCATCACAAGAATGAGACTAAAGTGATAAAAAACGCTGTGATGCTACAGTCACAATTACACTAAGTTATAGCTAAAGCAAGTTCATGAACAGGGAAGCTAAGTGCAGCATTTCTTAAGGTGAGAGAAAGGCTATCCGTATTGGAAATAGGACCATGCATTTTGCTGTTACAAACAAATCCCATGAACAGGCCCATGCAAACAATAAAATCACAGATAGCACCAAAGCCCAGGAAAACGATCATGGCCAGATGATGAGAAAGAATGCAAAGAGTGTCATAAGCACAACAAAAATCACCGGATGAGTGAAGAGCAACAGTGTATATGTTAGATGAAAATATACATACCCCAAGGCGTAGAATATAGATGTCTCTCAGTACAAAAGGTAGAAGGTCTGGCCGCTGAACCTTTATTGCAACAAGAGCACCATCAACTGTGCGCCCCTGGTAGACCTGAAGTAAAAAACACAAGACTTCCTTGAGCACAATAGTACATGCTGAGAATAATGATACAGAAAATTGAATAAGACTACACCAGAAATTCCAAATAACTTGTTCTAACATAGCACAGGCAGGAAGGAGGCATATGAGGATATTACCTGTCCAAAGGAAGCAGCTGCTACAGGCTCATCCGAAACGTAACTGAACATATGCGACACAGGGCACTCAAATTCTCCCTCAATGATCTTCATTGCATCCTCTCTTGGGAAAGTAGGAACTCTTTCATGCAACTCAGCAAGGGCCTAAAATTGAGTAGCAATGAACTAGTCAATTTCTAGTAAAAGAATGTGAAGACCACTTAACTATCAAGCAAATGCTAATGAGGCAACAAAAATGCAGAACAGGGAGAAATTTACCTAACCTCACAAATCTCTGAACCTATGATATCAGGTCTTGTAGAAAGTGATTGTCCAACTGCATACATAAGAAAAGACAGATGTCATGAGGCAATCCGAGCCAGGTGACCGCCACCTTGCCTTGATGCTGTCTTGCCAAGCATGACTACCCAACCTTTAACAAAAGTAGGCCCAAGGTTAAGAAATGTCTCCTTGAGAAGTTGACCGACCATATATTGAGTATCATCAAAGCCTTTGCTGCTGCTCCCACTACTATAGGTAGCATCTGTGGTCAACTGAGCTCTTTTAGAAATCTGCATCTTTACCACAGCTGAGAGAACTGTGAAGAGTATCTGCAGAGCAAAGGTTGACCTATTAGTTACAATAACTGGAAGCAAGTATAGGTTGGTACTAAAAAGCAAATGAAGGGCTCATAGTTAACCTGAATGACGCGAGACGCAAGGATATGAGGACGCGAGGCGAAGTACTGAGCAAGGAGGTCAGGATCGTAATGCTGGGGAAGCGGTGTAGTGAGGATGGCTGAATAGTAGTTGATGTACAGTTTGAGGGCTTCAAGATCAGCCATCATCAACTCCATACAGGACAACCCTACCATAATAACATTGATAAAATTAGCCAATAATGTGACTGACGTAGCTTAATTTACACCAAATCTAGAGCTCCTGCTGCATCGTGCTAGAAACCTGGTGGGTACGAGGGCGGAGGGAAGGCCGGGGCCTGAAGTATCTGCTGCTGCTCTTTCTGCTGTTCCTGGGGTTTGGGTCTAGATTGCTGTTCAAACTTCCCCTTGTTACCGAGGAATCGCCGCGCGAGAGAATGCTGCGCGCTACCGGCATACACCTTGAGGGCCTGGAAGTCGGCCGCCATTAGCTCCACGCACGACAACCCTATCAAAACCCGGAGAAATGTGGCCATCAGCAAGACGATGCGCGCGGAATGGGGTCGAATTGAGATGAGCTCTGGTAGCCGGTAAGGAACCTGCCGAGTACGAAGGGGGCGGGAAGGCCGGGGGCGACTCATCCACCACTACCACCTCCTCCTGTTGCTGCTGTCGCAGAGGCTTGGGCTTAGGTCTCGCCTGCTGCTGCTTCCGCTGCTTCTTCTCGAGGAAGCGAAGCCAGAAGACGTCGCGGAGCGGGGCGCCGGCGGCAGCCTGGAGGAACTCGCCGTCGCGGCGGAGCACGCCCAGCAGCTGGTCCAGCGCGCCGCCGGCGCCCTCGCCTCCTCGCGCCCCGCTCCCGCCCGACTGCCGCGGCGAGACGGGCTTGTTCCCGCCCCACCACGGCCGCTGCGCCACCTTGTCCTTGTTCCCTCCGCCGCTGCTCACGGCGCGGACGTGCAGCACGGGCGGCCGCACCAGCGTCGCCATCGCATCGAGCTTTTAGGAGAAGCCGAGGAGGAGGACAGCGAGAGGTGACTGGGAGGGAGCGGCTGAGGTGGTGGTGGTGGTGGACGGGCTGGACTGGTGGTCGCGAGTCGCGACGGGACAGAGCGTGGGGGAGCCCACTGGTTCTACGCTGCGCACCTCACCGTCGCGTCCGCGTCCGCGTCCACGAACGGCAAGCCAACAAGTCGCGAACCCGCTTGGGGAGGATGACTTCTTCGCCCTGAAAGGCCCAGTGGATTTGTTGGGCCGATCCGACCTCCCTGCTGCCTTGTGGGCCCGTCAGCACGGAGATAGCGAGTGGGCCTGCTCCTAGCCGTCAGTGACGGGATACGAAAACGGGCCAAGCAGCGAATCAGATCCACGCGTCTGTCTGTGTCTGTGTCTGTGTCTGACTCTGACAGAACGCGAAACACTCCGTTGCAGTGAAGATTACAGGCAGGAACAAGTACAAAGAACAGAGGTGGGCTAGGCCGATGGATGGATAATTGGGCCTAATTTATGTGAGCTTGGGCTCCTTTAATCGTGTCAAGAGGAAGAGAGCAGCAGAGGACTGCAGGAGAGCTTGGATGGAGGTTGAATAAACAACATGAGCCATCTGAATAAGTGTTCAAAACTTCAAATCAACCAACCGTACAAAATTGTATTTTTTCACTCACTCGGTTGAAAAGGCACCTTCTTTTTTTTGCACGGCATTGTTAAGCGTGTTAGCTCTACGCTGATGAACTGATGAGATGTTGCCCTAGCATTATTTGGGACTTGGAGAAAACACTGCTATGTTGTTGAGATGCTTATACACGGTGTCTTCTTTCTATAGATAGAGGGTCAGTATTGGGTCCAGTGTAGCTGCCAATTACATGGATGTCTGGATATAGGGCCTGTTTGATACACATAACTAGGTACTAGTTGGAACTAAAAATTAGCCCAAATTAGTTGTGGTTGAATAGCTAGTTGACTAATAACTAGTTGAAGGCTTGGCTAAAAATGAGCTAATTTTAACTAATTTTTAGCTACCTAGCAATTAGCCCTTGTATACAAACATGCCCATAGCCGTGCACATGCAGATAACCATTTCTTTTTGTTAGAAACAAATGACATGGTTGATACTACAATTTGAACAAGTGGATCATTCCTTGTAACCACGTAAAACATGAGGAAACTTTGACCTATCTACAGCTTCCAAAAGAAAATGCAATACACAACCAATTCAGGGCAGTTAGTACAGTTCATTTAAAGTTTATTGCTGATTATCTAGGGAAGTTCTTAAGAACAGTCAACTGATTCATCCAAGGAAATGCTGAGCTGAATTTGAATTTCCATTGTTTAGAATTGGAGGTCCAAGTAGAGGCTCGAGTGATGATTTGGGGATGCCGGCCGGGCCATGGGCCATGGCATTGCATCGTGATGTAAACAACATAGCTGCCCTGCGCCTGTACAAAGAAAAGCCCCGTTCGGTTTGCTGAAACTTAGCTGAAAAACACTGTTCTGGCTGAATTGTTGTGAGAGAAAAACACTGTTCCGGGTGAAATAAGAAGCCGAACAAGCTCCGGGGCCGTTTCAAATGCATCCATGTAGCAAAAGGAGCCAAATAAATGGCCAGAACCTAAGATAGCAAAAGGAATGCAATACAGCTTCATGACGAAGCTAGTGCCCAAAATTTGAACTGTACAAGTCGATTTTGGTCAGAAAATGAAGTTGGAATACATAGATCCTGCACAATGCTCCTTTCACATGTACATCGGTTGGTACATGTATTATCGCTTGTTCACATGAATTGGCCCAGAGCTCCTGACAGATAGCCTGGAGAACTGAGGAAAATTCTTACAATGTCAGCACTTACTTATTTTGTGCTTGACCCCTTGCTAAGAATTTTGTGAAGAAACTATATATACACAGAGATTTAGAATGCAACTTTGTGGCATAACTGGTGACCATTCAGACTTATCATGCAACTTGCAATTTCAGTTGTACACAATTTTGCAGTTGAATTATTTATGCATGGTGGGAGCTGCAATTTCACTGCCCATTTTCTGCTGCAGTTTCCTGAATCCTGACCAGACGCTTACCTGACTGTTCATACAGTCACACAGTTAGCAAAGCTCGAATCCTAGTCCTAGACCATGGGCCGGACGCACCCTGAACCTGAGTGCCTGACCGGCCATTTTCTGATCTTGTATGGTTGTTGGAGCATTGCATTGCTTGGAACATTTTGCGCTGGTTTGATCTATGAAATGAGGAGATTTTGCTGGTGTCTGGTGACTGGTGAGTGGGTGGGGTGGGGAAGACTAGGGAGCAGCAGGTGCATGGGCCTGATCTGAACTGAAGAAGAACATCTCACATGGGATGCATACATGCACTGTCCTGGAAGCCCACCTCTCTCTCTCATCATATCCATCTCCACACCACCACCAGCAGCAACCAACATGGTAGATACACAAATGCATGTGACTCAACGAATTCTTCACATCATTTTTGTCTCCCTTTTGCGTTGCGCGGGGCCGGCATTATGCTAGCTCTCAGTAGCCACATACATTGCCTTTGATCAGTCTTTGAGATTCAGATCGGCAGGAGCTGTTTTTTAACGAGGGAATACTCCACTGTCGACATGCATATATACCAATACCACTGCACCGCGCGCTAAATGGAGGTTTAGCAGATGAGATGAGATCCGCCGCGCATCCAGAAAATGTTGCTCCATCGATCAAACAGAACAGTGGAAGAAAGTGTGGTTTGATCGGGTTGAATTTCTGATTTGGACGTCATTTCGTTTCAGAAAATGTCGGATCAGGTCGTCGCGTTTTGTCAGTAGCTTGATCCTTGACCTTGACTCGTTATATGTGTGACGCTAGTAGCTAGCAGCTGGTATGCTCACATTTGTCAGGCACTCGCTCGCGTACTAGGAACCACGTCCGTCGTGGTCCTCCATCTATTCGTTTTGTTTAACTTTTGTTCGAAGGTCCGGCAGCAACCAAAAAAAAATATAGAATTCCGCTGCTAATGTGGTTGGGTGGGGTGATTTGACCGGGACCATTTGACATCGCTGCCGCGGTGGAAATTCCAAGATTCAGTTGTAGATTAATATTCAATATTTAACGTATTAAACATATATTATTGAATTTATCGTGAAATATGCTTTAATAGTACATCTCTGTTTGAAGTCATAAATGTCCATACTATTCTCTATAAATTTAATTAAAATTAATTTGATTTAAATCTGATCTAAAATTGTGTCTTTTTTTAAGGAGAGTAAACCAATTCATCAGAGCAACATGGCATGAAGGCCTGCACCTGCGCCACCGCCGACCGCCGGTGCCAGGCGCGGGCTGCAACCGGTGGAGTCGCCGTGTCGGTGGCCGACGCTGGCAAGCTTAGCTGCAGGCTCGGTCGCAGCGCACAGTGCATAGGTATAATCACCAACGCCTGAGTTCACTCTCCTACAGTGTTCAAATCTTGTACTGTTGCATTATTATTAGTGGCGTGCTTAGAATATACTCCACATGGCCGACGCTCCCTTCTCTGTCCCCCCTGTCCCAAGCCCTGCTTTTTCTTCTTCTATATACTTTCATTCACATCTCCTAGTCGATGTCCATGGCAAAAGCCAAAAGGTGTAATGTTCGATAAAGAGGATCTCCCAAGTAGCTAGCCTGAAAAGAACTTGGAAACAATTAGTATGCAAGTGTTCACATATTCAGAGAAGATCACGTTTGTTGGAACAAAGACATCACAAAAATGCTTGTAAGGTAGAGAACCAGAGATGTTATATAGAGAGAGACTTATTATTGTAAGGAACTAAGGATTTCCTGGTGAAGAATAATTGTGTTTTTGTGTAGCATCAGTAGTGCTCGGAATGTTGCTAAGGAGCGGTCAACCTTGCAGCTTATCATTTCTCTTTTTCTGTTTTTTCTCTCTCCAAAGCTAATGAAAGAACCATGTATATTATATTATGTATCATCATATATATATAAAGGCCAAAGTTTCCACTCTGATTGATTTCTTTAGAGCAAGTATAATAGCAGGCTGTAAGCCGACTAAATGCTGAGGTGGAGGAGAGAGGGGAGGAGAGAGAGGAGAAGCGGGCTGTAAGCTTACAGCCGGCTTGAGCACAAAAACTAAGAAAGTCTGTGAGAGAGACAAGTGGGCTATGTATTAACTGTAAAAAGCTAACTACTGTATGAGTGGGCTAAGAGAAGGCTACAAAGAACCTTACAACCAGCAAACCGACTGTTTTATTATCCTTGCTCTTATACGCGCAAGGCAACTGGCCTATCTTAGTAATAAGTAGTAGTTGGTCTTGGTACGACCGGAGGAGTCTTGCCGCACATGCAGGCAACGTGATCCCATGTTTGTATTCTCCTTTTTTTTCCCTCCTTCTTCCAAATACCTTTTTTTTGTATGGTTGAGCATGCAAGTCCTGCCTGGAATCCCATCACCTAATGTTCCTAACTAACCGATGGAAATAGTCGGTGGTATTTGACAATGATGAGCTAGCTAGCCGTGTCTAGAATTAAGCACCACCAACTTTTGGTTAGCTACGGAGCACTGCTACAGTGTGCGCAAACTAAGGCTCTCTTCGCTTAAACTTATAAGCCAGAATCAGTTCTACTTTTTCAGTCATGAAACAATGTTTTTCTCTCACAACAAATCAGCCCTACAAATCAGCCGCAGCATCAATAAATCCTGCCGAACAGAGCCTAATGTACGTACAGTACAATACTGCTCGTACTAGTTACACTACTACCATGCATGCAAGCAAAATTCATGTTTTTTCCCTCTTTCTGTTGGATAAAAAGTTCACATATTTATTTCAGTGTTCGTGAATCGTGACTCGCTCATGCATGCATGCGGACGAGACGAGGACGATCATTGATCATTCGTTTGCATTGCAATTTGCAACCAAACAGAGAGGCCTCCCCTCCTACTCTCCTAGTACGTTGTCTGTTCCACCCGCTTCAGTACACGCGCACGTACTGTACACATTATATTGCTGATTACGAGACCGCAACGGCAGGCGTAGCGGGCGCGCGCCAACGACGACGAAAATTGGGAACAGCTTCAGAAGAAGAAGAAAAAATCATTGGGAATGGTTTTCAGGCCAGTCTGGGTGAGAGCTTTATGATCAGTATACTGGTGCATAAGTGTTTTTTTATGATATTTGAAAGTTTAAAAATATTTTTTTAAGAAGAAACATAAAAGGCGAGTTTCATGTAGATGAAAATCTTTTGGATCAATTTTCAACTTTACATGAATCATAGATTTAAATATCTATAAAAACAATAGAATGAAAATATGAGCCGATGAGAAGTGGTGGTGGTTGTTTTTCTTTTTCTTTTTCTTTTTTTGCGAGAAAGAAGTGGTTGTCGTATCCGTATATACTCTAATGTATGTACTAGTACTAGCATTCTTGTAAAAAACATTTATGACACGCGTCTACGTGCAAATACTCAAACTTTTTGCCGCTCCAAAGCCCTACTCGATCCGTTCTCCCTCCGTGTCCGGTGGCGCATCACCGGGGTGGGTCCTAACGCGCCTACGTGGCGACGGCGACGCCTTGTCAGCTTGTGGCACGAGCAAGCGAGGCCGAAGCCGAGGACCGTGCACGCGGCCGGGTGCAAGTGGCACGTCGGATTCAGGGGCGATGCCAGGTCAGTGTTACAGGGGACGTCCGCCCTCCAGCTGGCACCCGAACGGAACGGGGTCGCCATCGGCAGCCGTCGGGGGAAGCGTCCAAAACCCGCTCACCGCACCGCACCTAATTGCCATCACGTACCCTGGGGCCTGGGCTATCTAATCTAGGCCTGGTTTAGATACCATCCAAATTCTAAGTTTTTTCACTCTCTCTCCATTACATCAATTTTTAGCCGTTTGCATGGAGTATTAAATGTAGGTAAAAAAATAACTAATTACACAGTTTAGTTGGAAATCACGAGATGAATCTTTTGAGCCTAGTTGATCCACGATTGAACAATATTTGTCAAATAAGACGAAAGTGATACTATTCATCGGGTTTAAAAAATTTACAAAGTGAACAAGGCCCAAGCAAATTACTCATCACGTCCGTTCCGTCGGCTGGGGTTCTTCTTAATCCCCGCGAGCGCCGTCGCCGTCCGTCGTCCGAGCGTGGGTCCCTGCCACTGCACCTAACTCTGCACAAGTCGAGGGAGCGATCCACCGTGACAGCGACGGATCAATGGCTGACCTGACTGAAATTCCTCCGAATCCGAATTCGTCGTGGCTGGCCGTTACTTTTTTTTTTCAGTTCATCTGTTGCTTTTCTGCTGTCAGCTGGCACCTGCCAGTGTGTGCAAGGTGAGCGAGAGCAAGCCAGCATTCTATATGACGGGAATTTATTCGTGGAACGCCGCAGTTTGGTGACATTTCGGCTTCTTATTAAAGAAGTTTCGGCTCTACCTTCTCCATTAGAGTTCAAGTCGTTTTATAAAGAGGAAAAAACGCTTATAAAAATGGTTAGTTTGTCATAATATATGTTGAATTTGTAAGGAGAAACCATATTTTCACGGCTCTAGTTTATCAGCGAGACTTTGACTTCTACATGATTCTTGGTTAGATCCGTTTCTTGAATGACCATTTGATAGGACTTTGGCCACAACCAGTAGCGGATCCAGCCAAAATTCCACTGATGTCATAAGTACTACGTCATGGCTTAAGTTCACGTATGAGCATCAATTTGCAATGAAAATCTCAGGAAATCATCTGACAGCAATGAACAGGGCTGGATCCGCCCCTGGCCACAACCGGATCAGAGCTAGAGCCACATGAGAAGTCTCGCTAAGGGTCTAGCTCCGATTCGGCTCCCGTAGATGAGATGAGATGAGGCAGCAGAATTATTGACGAAAGTTAAGCTAAGGTCTGTTTGGATCATCGGATTAAAACTGAGTCCATCGTTGGATGATAGGCTAAATGTAGACTAATTAAAATTTCCTTTTTTCTAATAATGAATTCTACTCATCAATTAGCCTTTATTAGTTTTTGTTAGACTACGATTAGTTTATATTTAGGCCATCTATTTGTATCCAAAACATAGACTAAGATTTAGTTTAGTCCATCCAATCTCAAGCTTCTCAGGTACCATGGCAGCATCGCATATGTAACCCGTTTGTCAGCTTGAATCGTGAACTCGAGCTGGTCAGGTACCGCGGCAGTGTCGCATATCATGACCTCAAATAAAAAAACTTAAAACTATAAAGTTGTAGATCCCATCAAGAGATACAAACTTTTATATAAAAAGTATCTTTATTTGACACTGTACAAAAAATATAAGATTTTTTCAGGCGACAAGAGCTTGTACGCAATTAATATGATGCTCAAACCTTATATTGTTTTTTCGCATCTTAATGATCTCAAATGCAAAAACTCAAAACCATAAATTTGTAGATCCCATCGAGAGCAACAACTTTCATACAGAAAGTATCTCCATTTGACACCATATAAGAAAGATATGATTTTTCCAATGCGACAAGCGCTTTTACGCGACTAATATACTGCTGAAATTTTGTTTATTTTTTTAGCATCTTAACGACCTCAAATGCAAAAACTCAAAACTATAAATTTGTAGATCCCATCGAAAGCTACAACTTTCATATAGAAAGTATCTCCATTTGACATCATATAAGAAAGATATGATTTTTCCAATGCGACAAGCGATCGTACGCGATTAATATATAGCTGAAACTTTGTTTAATTTTTTTGAGCATCTTAACGACCCCAAATGAAAAAAAATCTCAAAACTAGAAAATTGTAGATCTCGTTGAGAGCTATAATTTTCATATAAAGATCATCTTCATCCAAGATCTTATGAAAAAGATACAATTTTTCTAAGTTACGTCTTGCCGCACCAGTTTAGTTGGCGTAGCGCTACAGTACTGCCGCGCCAGCGTGACAGATCGTACCGTGCCGATGTATGTGACGCGACAGCGTGTTTTGGCCGCGTAGGCGCGGTCAAATGGGTTAGATTTAAAAATAAAAAAGCAACTATGTTAGATTTAGAAATTGTTTTTAAAAAAGATTAAAAAAAACCTCTGGAGGATGAACGAATCCTTCCTTGGAAGGCAACGCTGCCTGTGGTGGATTGTAGCTGTAGGACTGTCGTGTGCCCCCACCCCTCCCGGTATGATGCGGACGCGCATGCATGATGGCGCCACCTGTCACTCACCCGTTGTGTCGATCGTGTCGTCCATGTTTAGCGTAGAGTGCTCTGATGTAAAGCAAGGGACTTATGAGACAAATGAGAGTGGAAACTCTTGTTCTTCATTGTGTGTGTATATATATATATATATATATATATATATATATATATATATATATATATATATATATATATATATATATATATATATATATACACACACACACACATATGAAGGAACAACTTCTGAAGGAGTGTCTTCTTAGAGAGCGGTTGATCACTAATAAAGTGAATCATAACATTCCCCCTTGATCAATAGCATAATTCATCACTTAGATCAATGTATTAGATAATTTCTCCAAAAACCCTGTGGGAAAAAATGTAGAGAAATATGCGTGGATATGCTATTAAAACTCCTTAAAACCTAGTGGAAAAATAAGGAGAAAATGATATAACATATGTTGATTATTGTCTTATTGTAAACTTATGTGGGAAACCTCGGAAGAAAAAACACATACTAAGTTTAGAGAACAATAAATATGATCTGATGACCATAATTGAAATTATATTCTTTAATACCCTCTCAAAAACCCCTATGGAGAAAAACAGAAGATATGACATATATACGTCTAAGATACCTCATATAAAAATCCCGGTGGAGAAAATAAGAAATATGACATATAAACTTGTATTGATATTGCCTCATTAAAAACCTTCTTTGAGAAACATGTGTGAGGAAAAACTCATAGAGGAAAGGAGTACAATATGATGTTTTGAACAGGTTATAATTCCAAGAAGAGTCTCTCCCTGAGCCTTGCAACTCTCAAAGCCATCGCATACCAATCTCAATAACACATTGTGAAATAGGAAAATTGATAGGGACTTTGTGAATAAATCTCATAGAGTTATCACTTGATTTAGTTTGCAAGGTGTTTATCTCCTCACTTCCGTGAGAATAACACATTTATATAAGACAATATAGTGATATTGCTCATATATTACTTGTTTACATCCAAGCAACACAAGTTGCATTATCTTTGAATATAATGGCTAATGATTCGATGGAATCGAAAGTGACCATTCAATAAAGTCATACATGTTCATGTAATACTTCAGAATGTGGAAGTAGCCACTAGAGTCAAGTTTGATGACTCCTATGAGAACTTTACCACTATAACATCAGTATGTGATCTAGCTATATGGGGATTAAATAGCCAATATCTCTATACCCAACTTTGATCATATCTTAATTCATATAATAATAAATCAAGATCATTTGTGCCATATAGATATCTGTGGATATCCTCTTTGACTCTCATCTTTTGGTGTTATAGAAGTTACGCTATTTCAAGTTATAGCAAGTATCTACAGATGCAATATCAGGCCTGTTGCGACATGCAAGATACATAAGCGCTTTGTGGCACTAAGGTTGTCATCCCAGGGTCTGAATGGATATTGATCCATATTTAGGGATTGAACGACCATTAGTGTTGGAAGTACAATTGTCCAATATTAGTTGGATATTGGTAGATAATATCAATTGAATATTGGATGACTGATGTGCATGCTTAAGCTATAGACTTAAGCGTAATTTGGTTTTATCCAAATGTTACATCTCAAATTCCATCTTATATGATGAGTACCTGCTTGATATGTGTCATATGAGATGTATAAAATCCAATTAGGATTTTATTATGATCACACAGGTCAAATCATCAAGATAGGAGATATCCTTTTGTGGAATGAACTCACCTATAGTCAGTTGTACCACAATCAATTTGACTATCTAAAGTCATGGAGTGACTTGATTTGTACACAAATATATGTTGCAGTTTATGTTTTGATTCAAAATACAAAGTCCATTTGGGACTTATAATCCAAATCTATCCAAATCAAATTTTGATCTGCCAGTTATCGATATAGGAACATAATTTACACACATACCAATGGGTATGTTATGCTAGGTTTCTGCATGAAACCATGTGCTACAAGCTCTCACTGTTTCACCACCTTATGGATTCGAAAAATCCATAATGCTTCCATAGGGAACGCATTGTGAGGAGAAGTCATTTAAGAGGTAATGACTTCTCACTGTTGAGTGAAAGCAATTCTCCTTAATTGCCACCTTTGGTTGACCCAATATGAGTGTATGAATACTCTGCCAAGAACTTGTGGTCTAGATTCAGATAAGGTGTATGTCAATTTTGGAGAGTATATGTCGACAATTTGTAGACTTTTGTATGATTAATTCAGTGGAACCAATTAAGCATGTGGAAATGTTTACCCTTTGAACTCCATGCCATTTTCCATAATAACAGAGTTATGACGTTCCAATGACCCAATGCCTAAATTTGTGCATAAGTTATGCTGGGCATTTGGATGTTAAACATCCATAGGCTTTGGATAGTAAATATCCATAAAGTGTGTATCAACTTGATGTTGATATGCATGTACTGTCTTGGAGAATTCTCTTCCCCTAGTTCGAGAATGCTTGCAAGAAGCTATATCCCTATGTGGCCATACTTCTCCCCCTCTTATTCAGATTCAGGAGTTGAGTGGCTTTGTTAGGTACCTCCACTCTTTCTAGCACATTCAACGGGAATCGAATTTGGTGACAACTTTATGTCAAGTAAATGCGTTTGACAGACTATTTGCAGTGTGTTGCAAATATAAGATATTCTGAACTGTTGGTTCAGATTCTTTGGTACGTGAATATGAGGATCGAATGTCAATAATGATATTCTCTTTTTTATTCCTAGCATTCTATGTGTGGTAAGTATCTCCCCCTAATATCTGGAATCTTCCTCAAAGATGTATTCAGCACACGGGCAATGAATGAATCCCCAAGTAGAGATCTGAGGTATTATTGAATGACGGATAATGATACCTCATGTATGAAAGGTCCTAATATGGCTACAGGGGGGGTGAATAGCCTATTAAAAATCTACAAACCAACTAGCTAGCTCTGACGACTAACGTACTAGACCACGTATCCAAGTTATCGAACTAGGCGTTAATTTCCCACAATGTTTTAGTTATAAAATCCCAAGGTGTTTCTTTATTTCCTTTTATTTACTATATATATAAACCAGGGCTCATTAGTTACCTTAGTAAACTAATTATTCTGAAGCTACAAAAATTACATATGGCACATAATAATACTATGGAGCTACTGTAAAATTTTCAAAGCTAACACTACCATCATTCTATCACAAAAATTCCCACATATTTGCATCTTAAGCATCTTAGTTTAATTTAAGAACTCCTGCAAATATTATAGAACTTTGTGGATAAGATATACTAGCGGATGGAGCATGATTTTAGGAACCTAACAAGATTAGTTTCACAATTTTTGGTCCACTACATAAATTTATATTGAATTTACAATTTGCCTTAGAAACTAAATTAGAAAATGTTTTAGAATTCGAAATGGGCCGGTGGCAACCACTTTGGCCCAGCAGTCCAACGCGGCCCACATGGAGCGGCCATGCGCATAGCAAGCTGGCCAAGCAAGCGGCCCATGGCGGGGAGCCCACGCGCGTGCCAGCGCTTTTGCAGAAAAGTCACCATACTACGTGGTTATTTCTCGGCGCCTTTGCTCACTATTGCACAAGAGGCGCATTTTTCATCTAGCACCCCCAACAAACCCATCCTCACACTGAGCCGATCCTCGAGACACCCGCTGCTCGTCGACGCCGCTCCGGACGGCGCTGTGCGGCCACGCCGTCCACCCAGGGACTGACTCAGCACAATAAGCGGGCCGACGGGGAACTACGAGCCAACACGCAACGATAAGGAGCGAAACAGAGCTCCATGGTGCACCACCGAATGCTATCTGCAACGGTGGGTAGAATCGCATGACGGCGCTACTGTTCTGACGATCTAGAGCTCGAACAAGGCGGTCGAGATGGCTGGGAGGCATCAGGAGCTCACCACTGTTCGTGCTGTGAGCCGAGCTAGCCACGTGCGCCCGCGCGAGCGCGGCGGTGCTTCAATGCGGACAAGGTGGCGTCAGCACGACGACGACGCACGCCATGGCCAAACAAAAACGAACACTGGATAGAGGAAGTTAACACGAGCTTAGAAACACCCTCAATTTGATTCTTTTCCCACGGAGTGAGACTTACCCCAAACCTATGGCTGCGTCGGCGCCTATGGCCGACGGCCAAATTGGCCGCCTACGAGGCGCACCTGTGCCCTGATACGAGTTGGCCTGCAAACGGTCGCTCTTAATTAGCTGCTGGAGCGCTGATCTAGGGTGGTGTGCAACAGACCACGAGCAAGGTGAAAATGGCGTGGCTCTACTGATCAAGGCAGGCAGCGATAGCTATGCTTGACCCAGCAGAACCCGGCCAAGGCCATGATAAATACGCGAGGACAAGCTCATGGCGTGGCTCGGAGGGAGCAATTGCGAGCTATCGGGATGGGACGGCTCATCCGTGTGGACAATGTCTGCGGCAGTGAAACAGAGCCAAGCGCAAGCCGTTGCGTGGAGTCAAGGCGCGGCGTGACGCGAGAGGAGCGACGACATCCCGACAAGGACATGCACGTGACGAGGCAGGGAAGACCACTAGCGACTCGATAGTAGCTAGATTGGATGGCGAGAAGAGCGCCACGTCGATCCGACGGTGGCCGCCAAGGCACTGGCCCATCCCTGCGCGCGGCACAGTGGCACGGCGTAGCCAGGACAACATGAGGGAGCAGGACGGCGAGGGGCGCGCCGCGGCGTCGGCCGACATGCGGCAACGACACACGCACATGCCCGAGGAGAAAGCCGCGACCGGCAACAGCCGAGCCAGGCGCCCGCCACACGCGTGCACACGGTGACCGTGAGCCCGGACAGGAAAGTGACAAGGGTGACAGTGCACGAGTTTTAAAGCGAACGAAAAACTATGCCTAACCCGACCCGAGATCGACCAGCTATCCCAACTCGTAACCGGGACTGTCGCTAGCCAGCGAAGTAATCCCTATGCCCCAAGAGCAACTAGAGATGAAGATACAAGCCCATCAACATGAGCTCGCCGCCCGATCACGGGTTCACGGACAGAACGACCACGACGTAGTTCACAGCGCGTTCTGACGAGTTTCGGTTAATTTTTGTGAGAACAACGTTCTACCCACACCACAACTACTCATACTACGCTGATGTACTCGTCGTGGTGCAATTGATCGTGCAAAAACATAGACATACTGCTTACTCCGTTTTTGTTGGAATTTAACCGCCAAAAATGACATTGTCTATCATTTCCCACTTAGAAAAATTAAGGGTTTAGTTTGATATGCAATTTTTAACATTTTTGCCATAATTTCCAAAAGGTCTAAACCATGTTAATTTCAACTAACTAACATACCATGACCTAGTCCATACTTCGTACTAACTCGTAGGAACAAATTATTAAAGCACTATTTAAGTATGATCCACTATATAATTTACCAAAGATAGCAATTTAAACTTAAATCATTTGTTTGCCGACTTAACCGTGAAGAGTGGATTTAATTTCAATTTGATTTCCGAGCTTCCCAAAAATACTAGCTGATATTATTATTCTCTAAGATTTAAAATTGCATGCCCACCTACGTAACTTGCCCTCAAATCTTTATTTCCACACTATACTCCAATTATAATTGGTCGTTGTTCATAGAAATTGTTTTCATACCAACAATTAACACAACTCATTCTATTATTTTTGTTAGGAGTTTTCATCACCACCTCTTTACGTTAAGTAAACGAACTCACTTTATTATTAGATCTATCTCTTAGGCCATAATCTCAGTGCTTAGCGAGCCCGTAACACCAGAGGTGTTACACATTTCATATGGTTTCTTTGATTTTTTGTATTTTGCACTATTTTCTATTTTCATAATTGTTCTATGTATATTGGAGTATCCATTTATTTATTTTTTGTGTCTTTTATTGGATCTAGACCATTACATTTTAATATAAGAAACTTTAAGTTCTTGCTATGTTGGTTGAGATTTTGTCCTAGATAATAATCTGGATAAAAGTTTCAGTTACATCTAATTGAACATTTATATACACTCAAATATTGCCTTTCTTTCTAGAAATAGTAACTAACATGAGAAAGGGGATGTTTGGTTCCTTCCCCTCCTCCTAAAATTCCTGTCACATCGAATGTTTGGACACATGCATGGAGTATTAAATATAGACTAATTACGAAATTAATTGCACAACTTGCGACTAATTTGCGAGACGAATCTTTTAAGCCTAATTAGTCCATGATTTGACAACGTGGTGCTACAGTAAACATGCGCTAATGATAGATTAATTAGGCTTAAAAAATTCGTCTCGGAAATTAGCCTCCATCTATGTAATTAGTTTTATAATTAATTTATATTTAATGCTCCTTATTAGCCTCTAAACATTCGATGTGACATAAATTTTAGGAGCGCCTAAAGAACCAAACACCCCCAAAATCTCCTTTAAGCTTAGCTGGCGATTGCAAATGGTTCTTAGGTCAATAACATAACATAAACCCAGTGTGCAGCAGGAGCTAAAAAACCTAGTGAGATCATCCCTACCTTTGTCTTCCGAGGGCTTAGTTTTTTTTAACTTTTATGTTGCTGTTGTTGTTTTGTTTAATTCGGGATCTCCTTTTTTATAGTGTTTTCCCCCTCCTAGGTTAATACAAGTTCAGCAGATCTCCTGCCAACCATTTAAAAAAAAAACCTAACATAAACCCGAGGCATGATTCTGTGTCATGAACCTCCATTTTAAAATACTTTGTGACTTTGACTTTTCATTTCCGCACTTTGAGTGTCAATATTTGTTTTAGCATTTATAATCAAGTAAAGTGAGAAATATACTATTGGCTTTGTTATTAAAAGTACTTTAGACATGATGCACATAAATGGCGAGCGGTCAAACGCTAAACAATGAAGCTAGCTGTTCCAAAGAAGAAAAAAAACAATGAAGCCAAAATTGCCAGGTACTGTGAAACGGATAGGAGGTTGGTATAACTTTGTAACCTCTGACATGATCGTTGTAGACTTGTATGTACTTGAGGGTGTATTTCAGATTCATTATCCTCTTTTAATTTCTCCTCTGTTTATTTATTGTTAGATGCAAATCGCAGCAGCGCAATCTAGAAACACCAAAAAAGAAGAAAGTCTGTACCTGAGCTGTATCGTTAGAAATCTGTCCAGTCAAGGTATACCATTGAAAATCTAGAACAGGTTCGCCCCTCAAGAAAACTTAAAGGCAAGAAACAATAAAGCGATCATCATCCTTGCAACAAATAAAAGAACAAAAAACAAAAGGAGACAGAAAAAAGCGAGGAATGCTGTGCACTCACGCACACACGTTGGAACTTGGAAGAAGAATCGATCAATCCAGTAAAACTTGACAGGTTCACCAGTAGTCCCCAAATGGTACAATACTACTTCAACGTCTTAATTACGTCTGACAAGGGGGGGAAAAAGCATTTTGACGGAGCACTACAAGTCTACAACCAGCGGGGTAGGGTGAAAGTGAAAAGGGAGGGAACCAGTCGGCTGCAGGCAGTATGTTATTACCTAGGACGGTCAGACTCACTGTCGCTTGTCAACAAACAAGAAGATTCAGTGACCGCAGCAGGCTAGTAAATTACGTACTACTCTCCAGTCTTAGGAAGTTAACCCCACTGCAGTAAATGTAAATAGCACGTTGACTGGGTAATCCATTGCACGCATGACGCATGCAACTTCAGAGTTCGGACTGGGTCGTTAGCCCAAGGCAAGCAGCAATTGGCGATCTCTGCAGGCTGGCATGCATATGGCATCAGGCTAGGTACTCCTATCGGCAAACCAAGATCGTGATCAGGTCAATGTAACCAGCACGGCATCATCAATCAGACAATCACTGTCACTGGTACACGCACTGTGCGTAGTAGTGGTCGTAGGATACTATAATAGAGGCGACCCATCGATGCACATGAACATGAGATGATAACAGCGACTGTAACTGTACCCACTCCGTACATATACAATTACAATTCTATATTTGAACCAATTACAAAACATTATCAACATTTTCTCCCAATATATTTACAACAAAAAATAAATATTTCATATCTAATGTAAATGATATTATTCCATATCATAAGTATTTGCAATTTTTAATACTAGATTTTAGTTAAATTTAAAATCATTTGACTCTAAAAAAATGAGAATTGTGTGTGTGTGTGTGTGTGTGTGTGTGTGTGTGTATATGGAAATTATTTTTTACTCCCAGGGAGTAGTTACTCCTATGTGTATATCTCTAGATTTAGGGTGTATATAGCCCAACGAAGTGTATGTAGATGAAGTATATCATTATACTAGACCATCTAGGGTACTATGTATGACAAGTATGTATGTATACTTAGAGTATATGGTTATACTTGTTTTATATACTACTATCATAGTATTATATAATATATTAAAAAATATGTGCTCTTTTGAAAAAAAAATCACATAGTAAAGATATGGAGTATCTTAATATTAGTATGTCAACATACTCAAACTGATAAATGAGTATGTACACATACACAACGTGATTTATTGATTATGGGAGTAACTACTCCCGGGAGTATATAAAATGCACCCTATATATATACACACATATATAGGGAAATTTTTCCTACTCCCTGGGAGTAGTTACTCCCTGCTCTTAATTACACACTGACACACACATATACACCCGTGGAACGTTAGCAGGTTTAAAAAACAGACCCGTTAATCTGATATATATAGAAAGATCCACAAGCATCTCAGGCCGGAGCCCCACCCGACGCATCTCGTAGTCACCGTCGTCCTCTTCCCTTCCTCCTCTCTTCCACGGCCCTGTCGGAGATGTGAGCGCCACCATCGTCCAGCGGGCATGCCGGGCTACACGAGCCCACCGGTGTCCAAGCTCCGTCCCCGCCGAGCAGTTCCGTGCCAAAGTCTATGCGCCATCCCGGCGCTCTCACCCCACCAAACCGTGACGGCGGCGGCCCTGACCCTCCTGGTTGCGTCGACGGCCCTCCCCGCGCGCACGACACCGCCAGCCCGTGCGGTAGGCGTCCCTAGCGGCGGCGGTGGCCCAACCCGCACGACGCCCCACGACAGCTACCAGATCTAGGTCAGTTGATCCGGCGACACTCCCCTGCCCTTGTGGATCCGGCGGCGCTCGCTCCATAACTGCGACTGGCAACGGTTGAGGAGCCTGCATCTGGCCGACGACGGCGCCCGTCTCCCATGGTGCCTCTCTTGATCCAGATCCAAGCATCGGTTATCGTTTTCTTTTCTCGCTATGCCTCCTTGAACGGATGCCTCATTTTTTGATTCTTGGGTCCTCGCATCTGATGGATTCAGATTTCATTTGGATTTTTAAGCATTGATTTTTTCCACCATAGGTTTCAGATCGGACTTCAACGTGAGACTACAGATCATCAGAGCTTCCGTCCGCATGAAGCTACTCCGATCGGCATCCGCTGCCCGTCGTTGTCGTGGGATTTGGTTCGTGCAATCCTGCCCGCATGAGTTGTTGCTCCACCGACGGCTCCTGTCGAATATCTATACCTAGGTATCGGAGCCAAAGGATTAATGAGCGTCACGTCGCCTCATCCGATGGTTAAAGACGCAACTGCGGCCTCGTCCGGCCCCTAGGGGTCGAGCCACGCCTCGTCCAACTCCGAGGACGAGGTTTCCATCTCGTCCGACCCCTAGGGATCGGACCCCGCCTCGTCCAACTTCGAGGATGAGGTTTCCGCCTCGTCCGACCCCCAGGGGCCGGGCCGCGCCTCGTCCGACCCTAAGGCGTGGGCTCTAACTCATCTGGTCCCCTAGGGAGGGCTCCACCTCGTCTGACCCCCGAGGATCAGATTCCATCTCGCTCAGCCCCCAGGGCGAGATTTCCGCCTCGCCCGTTCCCTGGGGGTCGGATTTGCTATCGGACAAAAACAGTAGCCCCAGGGTGGGACCCAAACCGCTTCAACCACTATGACATGGAGGCGCACGCCTGGGAGCACGTCTCGGACGCGTCCTGATGCGACTGGCGGTCGCATCAGGCCATGCTGGGAGATTCATGTCACCCACCGCGTCAATAGGCCAGCACTGTGCTGCCAACTCCCTGCCTGACCACCGTCCAACGTCAATCAATCGGCGTCGCTTGACTGGCACAGTACCGCCAGCCCCCCGTATGGCCTCTGTCAGGGGACCCTTTGACCATTCCGTCCGCTCGGATGGGACGGAAGACAAGAACGGCGCACGACTCCTACACGTATGCTACAACGGCCAATAGGACACCAGTGTGACGCCGCTGCCACCACGATCTACAGGGTCTGCAGGACCCACACGAAGAGGAGGATGACACACCTCCGGGAGCCTTATTCCTCTTTCTTTTTCCCTCTTCCCTTCGGCTGTAACCCCTGCTTTTCCTTGGGCTATAAAAGGAAAAACATGGCGTCCTACTAGGGGGCATTTCATTGAACAAGTGCATCACATAGCATCGGTTCACCGCACCTCATCACAAACAACACACCACCAGAGACTTGGGACCAGTCCCTCTCTCGCCCGTTTATAACCCCTACTACGAACTTTTTAGTGCTAGTAACACGAGCAGCACAACGAATTGGACGTAGGGACATTCAATCCGAACCAGTATAAACCTCGTGTCCTCTTAGGACACCATCCGAGCCAGAAGCGCAATAATACAAATTTACTCGTTCGTGCTTACTCAAAACACTGACAGCTCTATGCGGGATACGGTGCAGGCATAGGCAGTGAAGGCTGATTCAATTATCTCTGAATTTTTAGTATTGACGATTTGATTTTGGCATGTGAGTATTACATTGGTGTAATTTTGTTGCGAAAAGTATATACACATACTCCCTTCTTACAAAAGTATGCACATATTTTTTTCTCAAAATAAGTATGAATACATACTCTCGTTGTTTTGTATATCTCCATACGTGAATGTATGCACATACTCTGATCGTGTGGTTTAGTATGCACTTGTACTATCTAAATCTTTGTGTATGTTTGCAAGTATGTATAAATACTCTAATTCAAAAAGTATGTACACATACTCCATTCTTCTAAAAAAGTATGTACAGATACTCCATTCTAAAAGGTATGTATAAATACTCTATCCTAAAAACTATGTACAGATATTCCATTTTAAAAAGTACTATGTATAAATACTATATTTTAAAGGGAGTACACGTACTCCAATCCGCTGTACCGATATTTTCTCGTTGGTGGCATTCAAATGTGCCATGTATGGAGCCGTCTTCCCTATGTACCTGCTAGGAGGAGGGAGTAGTTACTCCCAGGGGTATATATATATATATATATATATATATATATATATATATATATATATATATATATATATATATATATATATATATATATATATATATATATATATATATATATAGAGAGAGAGAGAGAGAGAGAGAGAGCTTGCTACAAAATAACTTATTCTGTAGCCACTTTGAGCTATGATAATTACTATGTTAATTTATGAGATTATAGCAACTCCTTACTAAGTGGTTTACTATAACGTTATGGTAAATATCCTCATGTGTTATAGTAACCCAACTATCGTAAATATGTATTGACATTATCGTAAATTAGTATATAAAATTATCGTAAATGGAGGTGGCTACAGAACAGAATAACTTATTTTGTAGCTGGGTACTGAATATACTCTCCCTATATAGCCACCTTCATTTACGATAATTTTATATAGGGAGATTTTGCTATAGGACACTAATATTTTGTGAAATTGCTGTGGGACACTGTATTTTTTTTCTTTGCTCTAGACACACTGGGCGGTGTGCCACAGCAAAGAAATTAGTGTCCCACAGCAAAGAAAAAATATTTCAATGTTCCACAGCAAATTTCACATAACTGGAGTGTGCCACAGCAAAATTTCCCTTTTATATACTAATTTACGATAATGTCAATACATATTTACGATAGTTGGGTTACTATAACACATGGAGCTTAGTAAGGAGTTACTGTAATCTCGTAAATTAACATAGTAATTATCGTAACTCAAAGTGGCTACAGAATAAGTTATTTTGTAGCCAGCTATAAGGTAGTAGTTATATATATATATATATATATATATATATATATATATATATATATATATATATATATATATATATCGGAGACAGAGTATAACGTTGCGCATGTATATTCATGCGCTGCCATCCATGCACGCACGCCGGTGCAGGTGCAGGCGCATGAGCAGCGGCAGCAGCAGGTAGCGACCGGGCAACCGACGGCGAGGCCCGGCCAGCCCCAGGTGAGCTTGCAGCCACATGCGTGGCGTCGTCGTCGTCGTCCGGTGGGGGCACCGTACGTCGTCGCACCGGTGGATCACACACACACGCACATGACTCGCCTCACTACTGCTGACCCATCACTAGCACTAGTATGTTACAGTGTACTACTCCTACTTTATAATTAATTAGCTTGTTGATCAATAATTCCAAGTGTGGTGGTTTCACCCCCAGCTCTCTCTAGCTCCATGGTGGTTGCATTGTTAATAATTACACGAGGCCTCGATCCATCGGCGTCAAGCTGATGATCGGTGTTACTACTACACATCGAGGCCGCTAGGGGGTTGATCCACTGCACGCTTTGTTTATTATATTTGTTTTGTTTATTATGGTATGGTCATTGGCGGATCCAGGGGGGGCTGGGGGGCTGCAGCCCCCCCGTGAGCCTTAATTACTTGTTGAATTACTGTAGCGTCAGGCATAAATCATCATTAAATCTTCATTATCAATCAACATGTCCATTACTTAGCCCCCTCCTTGATCTCATCCTGGATCCGCCACTGGGTATGGTTATTATTATTACATCCAGGCGCAAACGATTGGGCGATCTAATCTAACCATAAATTAAATTTGGGACGCCCTGTCTTTCAGCTCCGATCCCAGCCATGTGCTTGCTGCTTTCCTCTCACACTTGCTTAGACTCGGGGTGCCTTTCTTTTAACCTCGAAATTATTCTAAGCAAGATTTCCGTGGTTTGTAACTACATACGTATAATAACTGAAGAGGCCGCAAATTTTTTTTTTTCGAAACAGCTTTTCTACGGTGCATGTGCTTGCTTTCGTCTCACACTTGCTTACCTTGGGTCCGGGTGCCTTTAATTTAACCTCAGAATCATTCGAAGCAAGATTTTTGTAGCCTGTAACTTGACAATCTTTTTATTTCTCCAAACAGACTGCATTTTTTAACAGTTTTTTCCACACTGCATATACTAAAAATATTTTTTTTTCCGCATGCGTTCAAGCTAGTTTTTCACGATTTTTTTCTTAATGTCTTTCCATTTTTTGTGTTTACCAATTCTTTTTACAAAATGCACCTAGTATAGGAACACTGATGTAGCCGCCCCCACAGCTTCTTTGGATAAACTGTTCCCAATGTGAAATAGTAGATCATAGATGCTCATATACGTGTTCTGATTTTTTTTTGACGCTGTCATCATAGACTAATCCGTGATTCGCGCCTGTTACCACACCATGCATGCAGGGAACACAGAGGAGATGCACAACGGGCGTGATTGGTTGCTTTGGTGAGGGGGAGCCGGGATGGAGAGCCGGTCTAGAATGGTGAGATACATGTTCAAATCGTGCACTCAGTCGTGTTTTGTTGTCTTTGTTATTGATACATGCATGGATGTGAATTTTGAGTGTATCACACATGGGTTCTGGGCCATGCGTCGCACCACACCATCCCGGCTCGCATGGGAAGCTCGATTTCTGCGTACGCTGCGAGCCTGCACCAGGGCCTCAAATGCACGGTTCGGTGCATCGATTTCGTTTGGCATAGAAAACCAAACACAAAAATAGCGCATGACATGGGGTTCCATCGGCGCTACCAATCATGCCCAACATGCATGATGCGGTGCCTTTGTGTGTTGTCCTGTGCTCGCATTTACCACTACCCCCCACTAGCAAAGTAGCAACTCGCGATCGCACGGGCAAACAGGACACGACGCGTGCATGTTACCGGGGCACGCTCGGCTCCCTCCCTCCAGCGAGGGCGCGCTGCCGTTGCGGTCGTCGCCCGGTGGTTGGGCGGATCACGGTCATTGGTGACGGGTGGATCGATCGATCGCCCACCGCCAGTTCATGCAGTTCACCACACACCGTATTATATGTACGGCACACATGGCGCTGTCCCGTTGGGCCCGCGTATACATGCTTTCAGTTCAGCTAATAATAATCCAGCTAATAGTTCAAACGAACTAGTTATTAGCTAGTCGAATGGTTACAGGAGCTTGAGTAGCACTTTAGTTCCTAAGTTCAACTCTCTATGCGAACGAATTTAAACAGACCTGCTAATATGTCGGCTAATAGCCTAGCTATTGAAAAGCTATTATTTTTTCCAACTAGCAGCTAACAATTAGCAATTTGGATCAAACAGGTCCTAAGTTTCTTTTCACTCCTTTTTCACTTAATAATTAGAGGGGAGAATCTCCCGCTGATCCACCTTTGCAATTGAATAATACTACTGCGTCCGTAGGTAATTTGTACTTGCCGGGCGGTACGTCTGAATGATTGGCCTGCTGTAACTGTAACAGCCTTTTGGATATTTGTTTTGTTTTTTTTCCCACCAGTAAGCAAGCAGAGCGCACTGTCAGCAGACAGAGAGAGAGAGAGAGACTACAAGAGGCAGCCAAGCACGTTGAGCAATCATAGTCGCCTCGGCCTCGGGATCGGCGCGGCGAGTTCTATATGCCAGCGCTGTCAGAGATCGGCCGCTGCCTGCTTTTCCGTGTTTATCCTGCCAAATGCCAATGGATTACTGTACTAGGCTGTTACCGCAGCAAGCATCTCACTAAACCCAATCTACCTGGCCGTGGCCGGCTAAACAGAGTGCTCTGCTTCTCCCTCCCGTGACAACTTGGTGGGCTCGTGGGCGCGTCCCGCTCGATCGACCGCCTCCTCATCCGGTCGCCTCCCGTGAACGTGAGCGAGGAAGTCGTGCGGTGCCCTGGGGCGCTCGGCTCGGCTCGCCGCTGGCTGCCAACACTCCCAGAGCGCGCACCAAACGATGGATCGGGCAGTTAACCGCCCGTGCCGACCGACAGACCAACGGATTGGTCCCGTGACCGGGGCCTTGGCCTAGCCTTGCTGGTGCATCGATCGAGTTGGTCCGATCGATTGATCTCGGCTAAGAACGCGACGCGACCAACCGCCAGTCATAAATCGCCGTTGCGCCCGTGTCCGGCCGATCGAGCTCGGGCGCGTGCCGTGCTGCTAGTAATGCGGCAGGGCAGGGCAGGGCAAGTAGGTTCTCCGTCGTGTCCGGACACTGTTGCAGGGTAGCAGCAAAGGGTGGGGGGGAAGGCGAGCGGCTTTCAGGTCTTGGGTTGGGTGGTTGCGGTCGTGTTGCTTGCTTGCTGGGAGTGAAAGCGACGATCTGTCTGTCCATCTAGATGCCAGCGGCAATTGGATGGATGCCAGGCCAGCTTGGCCTGCCAATGGACTCGGCCTGCGCGTGGTACATGCTGATGGCTGATGAGTGATCCGACACCAACAAATTGAGGCCGTACCTAGCCAGACAGCCATCGTCGGTAATCCTGTCCAGAACCCAGACAGTCTCAGCAGCAGCATAGCATAGCGATAGCATTGGCACGAACGAACGCAACAGACGTCAGCGCGGGTTGGTGGCGCCCACCTGATGTTAACCTGCCTCTGCCGCTGCGGCGCTGCGTCGTCTCGCCGTCGGTGGCCAACATATCACGCATGCGTTCCTGCCGCGCGCGAAACGAAAAAATAAATAAAAGGCCGAGATTTTCGGCCTTGTCATCAGGCAGCCCCGCCCCCGAGCCTTTGCCTGGCATCCTGCGCCCTGGGGCCTGATCTGGCCACCGAAAACGGCAGCGGCAACCGCAACTACTGAAAAGGGCGATCCGCGCGCGAAAAGAAGACGACGACTGGGTTCAGGTTCGGGTGTTACAGTGCATGATGGATGGAATGGATTCGATGGGCGCCCGCCTCGCCGTGGACTGGACATGCTGGCTGCCTGCCAGCTGGCTATGGGTCGTCGTGTGGTGATCACTGATCAGTGACCATGACCAGAGCGAGAGCGAGTGTGAGTGAGTGAAAGGGGGAGTAGTAAAGCTCAAGGCATGGATGCAAGGAGTGCAAGTTAACGCTGCAAAGCGCAAAAAGCAGGCGGCGGGCCCCCCCTCTTCACCGCCGATTCCTCCGGACCCGATCGCATGATTTGCGTTTGTCTTGCTGGGACTGGGAGCCCCGCTCGAACCACCATCGGGTGCGCGGTCACTTTACTCCTCCTGTACTAGTCCTCTCCTCTCCGTCCCTCGCTTTTAATTTCCCCAGCAGCCAGCACAGCACACGCAGCACCTTTCCTTTTTCCTTTTCGTCAGTTTAAGCAGTGTGCGGTGCGCTGCTAGTATCTATTTTTTTCCGTGCGATCGCGAGCCGTCCCCGTCTCCTGCTCCAACAGCTTCTAGTACCCCTGTCACATGGGCAGGGCAAGGCAGGGGCAGGTCATCCGGGAGCGAGCTTGCGTGGCTGCACGCATCGTATACTGAACGAATGAATACTCTGCCATGATGCCATTCAGACGGCCGGGCTCGGTTATTGTCCATCGCCCCGTCCGGATCGCTCGTTCGGTGCCGATGCGATCCACCACCGGCAGTCGGTGGCACTGCCAATGCTAGCATAAGATATGTGTGTGTATATAAATATAATCAAAGGTCTGTAGTACATCCTTCCATCGATCGATTGATCGGGTTTAATTCGACCAAACGCATTACTTTGGACGCAGGCAGTAATAAGTTCGGTAAACATGCTTGTACTCGTACAACATGGGTTGGGTCACAGGCCAGAACGAACGAACGGAAGTGAGGTGAGGTTAGGCAGGCGGCCACCACGGGCGGACGTGGACGACGAAGCGGAGGCGGGCGAGTTAGATACGTTCCGCGCCGCGCGTCGTCGGACCGAGGAAAATTTTAACGATGCGTACGAGCACAGCACGCGATCGACGCAAGGCCGGTCCGCGTCCCTCTCAATCACCAAGTCAATCCCGCCCCGCTGCGCGCGCGGCCGCGGCGACCCAGCCGGCAGGCAGGCAACAGGCTGCGGCCGAGTCGCCGAGACGCCCGCTCGCTGTCTTGCCGCGACTTGTTTGCCGGGGGCGTGCGTGTGTACAGGATACGGGTCAGCGGACCGCGGACGCAAGGCCGAGGCGGAGGAGGCCCCGCGGACCCAGCCGACGGGGCGACACGAGCCCAGCTGCGGCGAGCTGGTCAATGAGGCGCACGCGGGCGGCCCGCGATTTTTAGGCTGGCGGGCGGGCGGATGGTTCCGTCCGTGGACTGGAGGTGGGGAGGTGGCGCGGTAACCGCGACGGGCGCGGACGGTAGCGTGATGGGCGCGACGGATGGTTCCTCCCGCTCCCGCGGTGGACGCAGAGGATCCCAGGCTCGAGCGGTGGCTGTCGGTTAGTTCACGGCGTGGGGAAGGAAAGGGCTGGTGGTGGTGGTGGAGCAGTAGCAGGGGGGAGTATCTCTCGTCGTCGGCCTCGCGCCTCCCTCACGTGCCATGTGTACTGGGGAACCCATCTGAGCTGTGCTTTCTTTTCCCCCGATTTTTTTTGGCGGTTGTTTACGTGGGAAAAAAAGTGGAGAGAGAAGAGAGGAGGAACCCTCAACAGGCGGGGGGGGGGGGGGGGGGGGGGGGGGGGGGCGGCAGCTAGCAGTGAGTATATTTTTCTATTTGGCACTACAGCCGGCCCAGGCACAGTCTGGCCTGGCTAGCACCGCGCCCGTGCCTGGCACAGCCCGATCGTAGTGCCGTGCCTGGGCCGCTAAGTTGGCCTGCAGTGCTGGTCCATGCACGGCACGACTGAACAAGCCGGCTTGGCTACAGCACAGCTCCTCCCCTCAGAGCCGTTGGACCCCCCTCCCCTGCTCCATTTGACCGTTGAATTTGCCCGTTGGAGGGAGAGGGCTATATAAACCGCCTCGCCTCCGGGGAGGTATCGCACACTAACCCTAATTCATTTTCATCGTCGCTCTCTCTCTTGTCTCTCTCTCTCTCTCGTCTCTCCGCTGCGACGACGAATCTCCACTCCTCTCTTCTTCACCCCCTCCGGTGGCCTCTTGAGCCATCGGTGGCTGGCACTGGCACACGGCACGACATAGTACACCCCTCTTCTTGATCTCGCATTGTCGATGTAGCCTCGTTGTGGCAGAACCGTCCGAAATAACACACTTACGGGGGTGCTCGTCTTCCACCAGACACTAAGCACCCCGAAAGCAAGCTACAGCGGACGGTATCCGTCGGGTACACCCCAAGGGAGAACCCAAAGATCCACATTTTTTTCAAGGATCCAATAATAAGAACGAGTTACAATACTTGTCCATTTCATACATCAGAGTTTCTTAAAAATATTACATTATTACATTACCAAATGTCAGAGTGCGGAATGATAAACAACGGAATTTAAAATAAACATCTAGCGATAAGAACGAGGATCTATCGGAGCCCATCAGAAGAATCCTCCACACAGCGGTACTTCTCATGCATTACCTGCAACAGGGGTAAATAAACCCTGAGTACACAATGTACTCGCAAGACTTATCCGACTAGTGGGAATAATTTCCCGACTCCAAGGAACATGAATAGTTTTATGGTTTGCTGGTTTTCTTTTAGCAGAAAGCAATACTAATAGTGAGTCCTTATTTATGTTATTATTATCAGCCGTATTAAGTTATTATCTATCCAGTCTATATAAGCACCCGTTCTACTTTTAAGCAAGAGTTGAGCAATCAGTTCCATTTTTATCACCTTTCATCTTTCAAGTCTTACTACGGTGCTAGACACGAAACAAGCCGTACCGGATCGCCCGGCGATTCGCGAATCAATGCCCCCAGCTGGATACACTGAAAACACATGTCCTGCTTGCACCCTAGGCACAAGCCAGACTAACCCATCACCCTCCTGTCCTAGGTGTTCAGGTCACCGTCTAAACTTAGACTCTAAGCCCCCACACCTGAGTCCCAGACCTAGTGCGGTGCAAGGACCTCCACCATCCCCGCCTCCAATCAGTCGGTCTGGAAAGAGCCGGATCCACAACAAGAGAGCAACAAGTCTTCCCTGCGCCCATACCCAAGTATGTGCTCGGGATAACAAATCTATGACTTGCCCACGATGCCTTATGCAACGATCGGTCCTTAATTGACACAGACGGGAACAAGTGTAATCGGGCTATGCCCTGTTGGCCGCAGGACACAACCCTTACACCCACCAGTACCCAAACCATATCTCTGCCCGGTCACCATTTTTTCCACCATTTTATCATGAGTGGTCATATTTATCATCTATTTACGAGTAACAGCAGATTACTCACGCTACCGATATCCTGAGCATAGCAGCTACTCGACCTATACTAGTAGAACTCATAGGTAGATATATTTATGTAAGTAGTCTCCATAAAATGCCTGTAACTTAAATGCACATCATATATATATATACATATATATGTTCAGTGATCATAAAATAGGGGTTATACACCGGGGCTTGCCTTAGGTAGGCGACGGATCAGCAAAGTCAGCACCAAAAGGCTCTGGGGCTCCCTCCTGCACGAGGATCTCCTCCTCGTACTCCTCGATGACCTCCTCATACTCCTGTTCGTCCACCGGCACGAACTCTACCAACTCATGATCTATATGCATGAAATGATGATGCAACACTTAGTAATATGGCAACAACAACTCTTAAAATAAGAATACATCTATCAAACTACTAAGTGAGTTCTACAAACTAAAGTGCTAAGCTACCTACTCCTACCACTAACAAGTATGAAGCATGACATATCTTACCATAGCAACTAATGGTATTCTTACTCCTAATATTGATTTACTCTATATACAATAAAATAAGGATAATAGCTACTCTATTTATCAACCTACTCTAGGGCTACAAAATTTACAGCAAGTACATAATAATCTAATGAACCCACTGTAAAAATCTCATAGCTATATCTATCACCAATTTGCCATAAAAATTCCTACAACTATTAATCTACATAATACTAAGCTCTCTAGTTTGAATTTATGAACCTACCATTGTCATAGATAATTGTAATCTTACTACACTAACATGTAGATGGTATTTTTGTGAACCTAACAAATTTGGTCTCACTATTTTTAGACATCTACAAGATTTACTATAATTTATCAAAGTTAAGCTCAACTAATATTGAATAAACATTCACGAATTTACTAAAAAAAGGAAAACTGATTTCTATCTCACGGCCCAACGTAAGCGGCTCGCCCCAACCTGGCGCAACGCGCGCGTGCACGGCGCGGCCTAGCCGGACGACGATGGCCCGCGGCAGGAAGGACCCACGCGTGTCGGTCAATAAGCAGAAACACCCTTGGACTACTCCACAATCCCACGAGCGCTAAGCGCACTGTTCCACCAGTCTACTATCTTACAGCTACACCCTCAGAAACTCCTACCTTCACAACGGCGACACCACCGACACCCGCGCGCGCGCTCTGGCGCGGCGGCGCTGGCACTGGCGGCTACGCCGGCCACATCAGACCTTCCCCACCCTAACTACAGAGCCGACCCTTACCTAGGAGTGAACGCGAAGCGCTGGGCGAAGGAAACATGAGCGGAGATGCTACAGCGAGGTCAGACCACAGCGACGGAGATCCTGCAACCACAGTGGTGGTGTTTCGGTGAGTCACAACAAAGCCGGAGGAATAGGGCTAGCCAGTGAGCTCAAGGGACTCACCACAGAACTCACCGAGGCGGCGGTTCGATCGGAGATAGCCCGAGCCAAGCTGGCTGCATGCGCACGAACAGTACGGCTACGTACGGTGATGGCACGGCCGCGTCAGGGAAAGCTGGGCTATGGTAGCACTTCGGCCGAGGTGCGTAGGTTGCTTAGCAGGCGGAGACAAGGTCGGTGGTGCAAGGAATTACTAAGAGATGCTCTGGATAAGCGACTGGCCAACGACGCATGCCAACCCAGTCTTAAGGACCCGGTGGAGCAGTAGCTCCAAATTGGAGCACTGCAAGGTGAGGTTTGCTACACGGTGGGGTCAATTGGGTGCCTGGCTACACAGCAGAGCGAAGGAGTTAATTACACTGTAGTGACTCCACTACGACGAATTTGGAGGAGCAGTCCCGGCGACATGACGACTGAGGAATAGGGAAGTTAGGCACGACTTGGCTCGGCGTTGTCGTGGCCGTCAACGCAAAGCACAAGTACGCACGGCGATGGGGAACAACAAGGCGTGCACAAGACGTTGGTCCCACTGCCCAGCACACAAGCCGACGGTGGCTCGGCACTTAGCGCCACAGAGGATAGCAGGTCAGGGAAGACAGCGGCGTAGCGTGGCAGCGGACACGGATGTGATGGCAAAGTTTGGAAGCCATCCCATGCGTGTGCAGCCACGAGGCGTCAACGGCAATAGTGGCCGTGCAGGGGGTGCGCGTGAGCGCGCCTGGCGAGCGACGACATCAGTTTGGCGAGGCGGACGCGACTGTGGTAGAACCAACCAGGCCCATCGGTGCAGTGCACGTGCATGCGTGCGCTAAGGCGCAGTAGCAGCTGGCCGTGGCCAGCAGCATGGAGCCACACGCACGGGCATGCATGCACGCTGGCGACCGGTGCGGCAACGCCGTGTGCCGAGCAGGGTGACTGCGGCCAGCGCTGGCTCTGTTCAAAATAGGTGACTTGCACGCTTTTTAAAGCTATTAAAAAATCCTACCCGGTGATCCCGTAGCTAAACCAACTATTTTACGTTAGAGATGGTACATCAGGCTTCTAAAACAAACCCTAAGATCATGCCCCTACTTAACCCGTTTTGCCCATAAAAATTGTCGAACCTAGCTTCGTCGATCCATTTTCAGACTTACGAGAATTGACGAAGCTTCAAACGGTTTCGCGTCAAATTCTCTTCCTGAGCTGCTTGATACACTAGATAGCGAACCCCGTCCTCGACCGTACATATTTCATCGTCACCTACGAAGTTCGTACTATGAACTTTATCAAAGTTTCGCATAAGGGTTCTATAGCATTTTTGTTCGATAAAAATTCACTTAGAATACTAAACGATATAAAGTGACATGAAATGTAGTATTTGTTTCTTGTTTCAGATGAACGTTTCAAGTGTCGTACCTTGATTTATACCCTATATTACCCACATTTACACACAAGTGTGATGCTCATGCAGCATTTTAACAAAAACTGTATAATGTAACACCGGGGGTGTTACAAATCTACCCCCTAAAACAAAATCTCGACCCGAGATTTCATGTGCCTAGTGTGAGAAGGTGATAGGAATTACATTTCGACGCAGCAACTAACTATCAGAACCAAAGAGGAGGTGGGGGTAATGCTTCAATAGGTAACTCTCTTGTTTCCACGTGGCCTCATCCTCTGAATGGTTTTGTCATTGCACCTTGTAGAACTTTACCACACGGCTCCTCGTCACTCTTTCTTTCTCATCCAGGATTTTAACATGGTGCTCAACATAAGTCAAATCTGGCTGGAGGGTGAGCCCTTCAATTTCCACAACTTCATCCAGAACCCGTAAGCATCTCTTCAATTGCGATACATGAAATACATTGTGTACCACAGATAAAATATCGGGGAGCTAGAGTTGATAAGCAACTGGGCCACACTGCTCCAACACTTGAAAAGGACCCACATATCGAGGGGCTAGCTTGCCATGGATACCAAACTGATGTGCCCCTCTTATAGGAGACACCTTGAGGTACACATAATTCCCAACTTCAAACTCCAAGGGCCTTCTTCGCTTGTCTGCATAAGCTTTCTGTCGGCTTTGAGCTGCCTTCAAATGACTCCGAATAATGCCTACTTGCTCTCGAGCCTCTTTGATGAACTCAGGCCCAAAGTGCCCACGATCTCCCACTTCAACCTAGTTGAGTGGTGTCCTACACTTTCTTTCATATAGAGCTTTTAAAAGGTGCCATACAGATGCTTTCTTGGTAGCTATTATTGTAAGAGAATTTAACTAACTTTAGGCATGCATCCCACTTCTCAGGAAAAGAAATGGCACAAGCTCTCAACATGTCCTCTAGCACCTGGTTCACCCTTTCTGTTTTGCCATCAGTCTGGGGGTGATAGGCTGAACTACGGAGGGGACTAGTCCCAAGATACTCCTGGAGTTGCTCCTAGAAGCGAGAGACAAAAACTGGTCCCCCTATCAGAGATGATAGTAAGGGGAACTCCGTGTAGGGTCACAATCCGATAAAAATATATCTCAGCATACTTCTTAGCTGTATATGAAACATTCACCAGGATAAAATGAGCAGACTTAGTGAGATGGTCCACAATGACCCAGATAGAGTTATAGCCCTTGGTTGTGCGGGGTAAACCCATAATGAAATCCATAAAAATATCTTTTCATTTCTACACCGGAATGGGCAAGGGCTACAAATATCCTAGAGTACGCATATGATCTGCCTTAACTCTACCACAAGTGTTGCACTCCGCTACGTGCCGGGTGATGTCCTGCTTCATGTTGGACCACCAGTACAAGTGGCACAGATCATGATACATCTTGTTGCTGCCAAGATGAATAGACAACTTTGAATGATGGGCTTCACTCAAAATCTTCCTCCTCAACTCCTCACTGAATGGAACCACCGGTCTATCCTTGTATCTCACTACACCCTACTCATCAATACTAAAATGAGGGCCATGCCCTTTGGCAATCAATTTTATGATGTGGGGAATTTCTTTGGGGTCTTCCTTTTGCTCTCAAATAATCTGCTCCAGCAATTCTAAGATCAATGCAAGGTGAGCCAACACCTCTGCATGGTTGAGAGACAAAGGTGTTTCCTCAACCTAGTGTGACTTTCGGCTCAAAGCATCAGCCACTACATTGGCTTTTCCTGGGTGATAATAGACTTCCAAGTTATAATCCTTTATCAATTCTAACCATCTCCTTTGCCTCGTATTCAGCTCAGACTGAGTGAAATATACTTGAGGCTCTTGTGATATATAAAAATATGCACTTTATTGCCCAACAAATAATGTCTCCAAATCTTTAGAGCGTGGACCACAGCAGCCAGCTCTAAGTCATGAGTGGGGTAATTCACCTCGTGCTTTTTCAGTTGGCGCGAAGCATAAGCTATTACACGCCCATCTTGCATAAGCACACACCCTAGCCTGGTCAAAGGAAAAGAAGTATGAAAGCTTGCCTACGTCGTCTGACATGCGTGTATCAAGACCCCAGACGTGCTGCCCAAGATCAGCACCCTGATCCGAACAGCATGGAGCAGCTTGATAGCACACCGATGAGACGTAGCAAGATTCGAGCAGCAAGGGAGTCCTCGGTGTCGCTGGCGTTGTCCGAGCACCGATAAGCGAGGAGTCCCAGCGTCGCTAGCGATGACCGAGCACCGAAGAGCGAGGAGTCCCCGATGTTGCTGGCGATGTCCAAGCACCGAGGAGCGAGGAGTCCCCAGCGTCGCTGGTGATGACCGAGCACCGAGGGGCGAGGAGTCCCAACGTCGCTAGCGATGACTGAGCATCGAGGAGCGAGGAGTCCCTGGCATCGCTGGCGATGATCGAGCACCAAGGAGCGAGGAGTCCCCGGCGTCGCTGGCGATGTCCGAGCACCAAGGAGTGAGGAGTCCCCGGCGTCGCTGGCGATGACCGAGCACCGAGGAGCGAGGAGTCCCCGGCGTCGCTGGCGATGTCCGAGCACCGAGGAGCGAGGAGTCCCCGGCGTTGCTGGCGATGATCGAGCACCGAGGAGTCCCCGGCGTAACTGACGATGTCTGAGCACCGAGGAGTTCTCGACGAAGCTAGCGAGGTCCGAGCGTCGAAAAGCGAGAAGTCCCCGACGTCGCTGGTGACGACCGAGCACCGAGGAGCGAGGAGTCCGGATGTCGCTGGCGATGACTGAACATCAAGGAGCGAGGAGTCCCTGGCGATGACCGAGCACCGAGGAGCGAGGAGTTTCTGGTGTCGCTGGTGATGTCCGAGCACCGAGGAGCGAGGAGTCTCGACGTCGCTGGCGATGACCGAGCACCGAGGAGCGAGGAGTCCCTGGCGTCATTGGCGATGATCGAGCACTGAGGAGAGAGGAGTCCCCAACATCGCTAGTGATGTCCGAGCATCGAGGAGCGAGGAGTCCCCGGCGTCGCTGGCGATGACCGAGCACTGAGGAGTCCCCAGTGTAGGCGGCGATGTCCGAGCACCAAGGAGTCCCCGGTGAAGCTGGCGAGGTCCGAGCACCGAGGAGCGAGGAGTCCTCGGCATCGCTAGCGATGACCAAGCATCGAGGAGTCCCCGGCGTAGGCGGCGATGTTCGAGCACCGAGGAGTCCTAGGCAAAGCTGGCGAGGTACGAGCATCGAAGAGTCCCCGGCGTAGCTGGTGACGTCCGTGCGGTGAAGTGTGCCCACTTACTCCTCGAGCATGAAGAAATCGAGCGCCGAGGAGTCCCCGACGTAGCTGGCGATGAAGCACGAGCGACGAACAGTCTGGTCAACTAGTCGGCGGCGAAGTGAGCATTGAGTAGAAGCGACCGATGAACAGTCTGATCAACTAGTCGGCGACAGAGTCCATGAACCGAGCGGTCCGACCAGTTGATCGGTGGAGAAGCCCGAGCACCAGGTGATCCGATCACCTGGACGATGATCCTACAATACAAACATGTAGAACGGGTAGTACATGATGTAAAGATATATGAACTCTAGAGAAAAATAGCGTATGTAGCTTGGCGATCAGTTGGAGCGAGGATGTATTTAATATAAATCGCCCAAACAGTTAGTGTATAGCTGAGTCTCTAGCCCTAGCTAGCCTGTTAACCATAACGCGGAGCGCGGAGCCCGTGCACGTGTAGGAGGAACAAACGTCGCTAAGGAGCCGTTGCCGATCACCTATAACATAGAGGGCAGACACTCGTGCACGTGTAGGGAGGAGCCAGAGATAGGGCCGTCTCTGGAGGCGTTCGAGCATCAACAGGACTGTTCGGGGGTTCGAAAAATCGTTTGGAGAGCAAACATGGAGAAAACAGTTCGGAGAAATATTGCGGCGATATATGGAGATTGAAGAATATTTAGAAAATATTGAAGCGTGACTTAGCTTTAGACAGAAAGTCTGGTCAGCGGTGTATGGCGCTATCTAGTCAGCGAGAGGATGGACGTCTTCAACCTGGTTGATGAATTTGCCCCTTAGGGCATCTTGGATGGTGGCGGCGACGTTGGTGAACCCAAAAGGTAGGGTCGTAACCCCTGGAGTTTCCCGAGCAGCCTCCAATAGATCTAATCGATGGATGCGATCAAATCATCATTGTTGATCTGCCTCCTCTGGTAGCGAGGAAGTGGGCGGCGAGTTGTTGATGAAGGCGACCTCGGAGGTGGTTCTGAGATCGGATCTGCTGTCACGGGGGCTGGCGTAGCCAGCGATGAATCGTCATCGTGGACCGGCATGGATCTCCACGAGATTGATGACGAGAATGCGCTGTTGATTTGAGGTCCATCTGGCTCGCCATGGATCAAGTGCACACCCCTACCTAGCGCGCCAACTATCGACAAAAGATGCTCGGCAGTCCACCGAGGGGTATCCCACGATGGTAGATTTGTCGTAGAGGTGAGCGAGATCAGGAGCGAGATGGTAATACAAGCACCAAGACATAAGATTTAGACAGGTTCGACCGTCAGTATGACGTAATACCTACATCTTGTGTTCTGATGTATTGCATTAAGATGTATCGATCGTGTCCACTAGGGGACCCCTGCCTCTCCTTATATAGTCTGGAGAAGCAGGGTTACAAGGAAAGTATCCTATTTGGTAGTATACAATAGCTTGTGGTGCACGCCGAGCAGCGTCGTGCACGCCTTGATCTTGTGGGCTGGGCCACCTCTAATGGTGTGGCCCATGTCTTGTCTTGTGGATACCGGGGGCCATACCCCCATAGTTGAGCAATCAGTTCCATCTCATCACCCTTCATCTTTCAGTTCTTACTATAGTGCTAGACACGAAACAAGCCATACCAGATCGCCTGACAATTCGCGAATCAATGCCCCCAGCTGGGTACCCCAAAAACACACATGCCGCTTGCACCCTAGGCACAAGCAGGACTAACCCATCACCCTCCTATCCTGGGTGTCCAGGTCCCCATCCAAACACACATGCCGCTTCCCTACGCTCATACCTAAGTATGTGCTTGGGATAATAAATTTATGACTTGCCCACGATGCCTTATGCAATGACTGGTCCTTAATTGACACAGACAGGGAACAAGTATAACCGAGCTATGCCCTGTTGGCCGCAGGACACAACCCCTTACACCTACCAGTACCCAATCCATATCCCTGTCCAGTCACCATTTTCTTTTCCACCATTTTATCACGAGTGATCATATTTATCACATATTTGCGAGTAACGGCATGTTACTCACGCTACCGATATCCTGAGCATAGCAGCTACTCGACCTATACTAGTAGGACTCATAGGTAGATATATTTATGCAAGTAGTCTCCATAAAATTCCTGTAACTTAAATGCATATCATATATATATATATATATATATATATATATATATATATATATATATATATATATATATATATATATATATATATATATATATATATATATGTGTGTGTGTGTGTGTGTGTGTGTGTGTGTGTGTGTGTGTGTGTGTGTCATAAAATAGGGATTATGCACCGGGGCTTGCCTTGGGCAGGCGATGGGTCAACAAAGTCAGCACCAAAAGGCTCTGGGGCTCCCTCTTGCATGAGGATCTCCTCCTTGTACTCCTCGATGATCTCCTCGTACTCCTGTTCGTCCACCGGCATGAACTCTACCAACTCGTGATCTATATGCATGAAATGATGATGCAACACTTGGTAATATGACAACAGCAACTATTAAAATAAGAATACATCTATCAAACTACTAAGTGAGTTCTACCAACTAAAGTGCTAGCTACCTACTGCTAATACTAATAAGTATGAAGCATGGCATACCTTACCATAGCAACTAACGGTATTCTTACTCCTAATACTGATTTACTCTATATATGATAAAACAAGGATAATAGCTACTCTATTTATCAACCTACTCTAGGGCTACAAAATTTATAGCAAGTACATAATAACCTAATGAACCTACTGTAAAAATCTCATAGCCATATCTATCACCAAATTGCCACAAAAATTTCTACAACTATTAATCTACATAATACTAAGCTCTCTAGTTTGAATTTATGAACCTACCATTGTCACAGATAACTATAATCTAATTATACTAACATGTAGATGGTATTTTTGTGAACCTAACAAACTTGGTCTCACTATTTTCGGACATTTACAAGATTTACTACAATTTATCAAAGTTCAGCTCAACTAATATTAAATAAACATTCACGAATTTACTGGAAAAATGAAACTGATTTCTATCTCGTGGCCCAACACGAGCGGCTCGGCCCAACTTGGCGCAACGCGCGTGCGCACGGTGCGGCCCGCGGTGGGAAGGACCCGCGCGCGCACCGGTCAATAAGCAAAAATGCCCTCGGACTACTCCGTAATCCCACGAGCGCTAAGCGCACTCTTCCGCAAGTCTACTATCTTACAGCTACACCCTTAGAAACTCCTACCTTCACAACGACGACACCCCCGACACCCCCGCATGTGCTCCGACGGCTACGCCGGCCACATCATACCTTCCCCGCCCTAACTATAGAGCCGACCCTTACCTAGGAGTGAACGCGAAGCGCTGGGCGAAGGAAACACGAGCGGGGACACTGTAGCGAGGTCGAACTATGGCGACGGAGATCCTGCAACCACGACGGTGGCATTCCGGTGAGTCACAACAAAGCTAGAGAAATAGGGCTAGCCAGTGATCTCAAGGCACTCACCACGGAACTCACCGAGGCAGCGGTTCAATCGGAGACGGCCCGAGCCGAGCTAGCCATGTGCGCACAAACGGTACGACGGCGCACGGCGATGGCATAGCTGTGTCAGGGAAAGCTGGGCTATGGTAGCGCTTCGGGCGAGGTGCGCAGGGTGCTTAGCAGGTGGAGACGAGGTCGGTGGTGCAAGGAAATGCCAAGAGATGCTTGAGATAAGGGGTTGGTCGATGGCGCACGCCAACCCGGTCTTAAGGACCCGGCGGAGCGGCAGCTCCAAATTGGAGCACAGCAAGGCGAGGTTCGCTGCACGGTGGGGTCGGTTGGGTGGCTGGCTACACAGCGGAGCCAAGGAAGGTGTTAATTGCACTACGGTGGCTCCACTACGGTGAATTCGGAGGAGCGGTCCTGGCGACATGGCGACTGAGGAACAGGGAAGTTAGGCACGGCTTGGCTCGGCGCTGTCGTGGCCGTCAATGCAAATCACAAGTGCGCACGACGATGGGGAACAATGAGGCGTGCATAAGACGTTGGTCGCACTGCCCAGCACATAAGCCGACGGCGGCTCAGCCCTGAGGATGGCAGGTTAGGGAAGACAACGGCGTAGCGTGGCAGCGGACACAGATGTGATGGGGAATTTGGCAGCCGTCCCATGCGCGTGCAGCCACGAGGCGTAAACGGCAATAGTGGCCATGCAGGGGGTGCACGTGAACGCACCTGGGATCGGCGACACCAGTACGATGAGGCGACAGCGAGCAAAAAAGCGCAGGCGGACGCGACGGTGGGCAGAAGGAACCAGGCCCATGGGTGTAGTGCGCGTGCATGCATGCGCCAGGGCGCAGTAGCAGCTGGCCGTGGCCAGCAGCACGGAGCCACGCGCGTGGGCGTGCATGCACGCTGGCGGCCAGTGCGGCAACGCCGAGTGCCGAGGAGGGTGACCGCGGTCAGCGCTGGCCCCGTTCAAAATAGGTGACTTGCACGCTTTTTTAAAGATGTTAAAAAATCCTACCCGATGATCCCGTAGCTAAACCAGCTATTTTACGTTAGAGATGGTACATCAGGCTTCTAAAACAAACCCTAAGATCATGCCCCTACTTTACCCGTTTAGCCCCTAAAAATTGTCGAACCTAGCTTCGTCGACCCACTTTCAGACTTACGAGAATTGACGAAGCTTCAAACGGTTTCGTGTCGAATTCCCTCCCGAGCTACTTGATACACTAGCTAGCGAACCCTGTCCTCGACTGTACGTATTTCATCGTCGCCTATGAAGTTCGTACTATGAACTTTATCAAAGTTTCACATAATGGTTCTATAGCATTTTTGTTCGATAAAAAATCACTTAGAATACTAAATGATATAAAGTGACATGAAATGTAGTATTTGTTTCTTGTTTCAGATGAATGTTTCAAGTGTCGTACCTTGATTTATACCCCATATTACACACATTTACACACAAGGGTGATGCTCATGCAGTGTTTTAGCAAAAACTGTACAATGTAACACCGAGGGTGTTACACTCGTCCTCTCCTTGTCGTCCTCATCGTCGTCTTCGTTGACCTCACCGGATGCCGACTGCTCTGGTGCTCCGGATTCAAATCCGTTGAGGAACCAGGGGGTGGATCTGTGTTTCGTCGACATCGCCGGCGATTCTGGTGCTCCGGTTGCGAAGGTAACCCTAACCCTAACCCTAACTTGCTAACCCTAACCCTAGATCTGTGCTGACTCAGTGTTTTTGTGAAGCTGTTGAGGAACTGGGACGCCGGCGAGTGACGATGGCCGGCTCCGCCGACGAAATGGTTGAGGTCGGCGCCAACGAGGAGAGGCACTAAAGCTCTTAATAAATAGTTATTTTGTTATCTCTTCCTGTGTTTGTGACTTTGTGTCATCTGTCAATCTGTGAGATGTGATTATGTGAAGTTATCTGATTTTGAATGTAAGTTTGATCTCAACTATGAATAAATTGACATATTTTGTGAAGTATATGTTCTTCCTCTTGTTGTTCTGAGTTCACTAAGTTGTCAGGCACTTATAGTGCCCGTGCCGGCACGGCACGGCACGGCACGCCTAAGGCATCATAGTGCTGTGTTTGGGCATGGCGGCATTATCAGGCACAGGTGTCGGACGGCCCGTTTAGCCAAGTATAGCAGTGAGGGAGGCCGGCTTACCTACCGTTTGTCCTCCCTCACACAAAACATACACACTACTGTCTTCCTCTCTCTCTCTCTCTAGCCTGATGATAGTTTTCTCTCTCCGGCCCGTCTCCTGTAGTCTTGTAGCTCCCGTTGCTTTGCTCGCTCACTAGTGGTGGTGCGGTGCAGCAACAACTTGTGGTTGCGTGCTTTGGTGGTGCTAATACAATGACCGCCACTAATTGATTGCTCGATCGCGCGTACGACGTGGCGCCAGTAAAATATCCGGCAGGCTGCTGGATCCATTAACATTAACCGCAGCGTGAGTACGTACTGCTGGTACTCCGGCCTAGTTATACCAGCGACGGCTTGGCTGATTGCACCATGCGCTGCAGCTGTCTTCTTCCTCATCGTCGTCCTGACGCGGTCGTGGTCCTATCACATATGCATGGAGTATTAGATATGAATTAATTACTAAATTAATTATATAGTTTGCGACTAATTTGCGAGACTAATCTTGTAAGCCTAATTGATTCATGATTTGACAACGTGATGCTACAGTAAACATGTGCTAATAACTGATTACTTAGTCTTAAAAATTCGTCTCGTGAAGTACTGATGAATTATATAATTTATTTTTTTATTAATATCCAAATATTTCATATAACATCTTTTCCATACACCTTCTAAATTTTAGTCCGCGTGTCCAGACACCACCAGAAAGGGAGAGGTGTGGATCGCCACTTCCGTCACTTCAACCTGCCTGCCTGTCCTCCAACGCCAACGTTCAAAACCCAGCCTTGTCAAAAAAAAAAAAATTCAAAACCCAGGAGCTATCCAGCTATTTTTTTTTCTTTTTCTCCTCATCTTGGACCTTGTTTAGTTGGCGAAATTTTTGAGAAATGGTACTGTAGCACTTTCGTTGTTATTTGGCAATTAGTATCCAATCATAGTCTAATTAGGCTTAAAAGATTCGTCTCGTGAATTTCGTCTAAACTGTGTAATTAGTTTTATTTTTTATTTATATTTAATGCTTCATGCATGCGTCCAAAGATTTGATGTGACGAAGAATTTTAAAAAAATTTACAAAATTTTGAAAACTAAACAGGCACTTGATAACAAAGCAGCAGCTGTAGCTATAGCTGTAGCTGTAGGCCTCACTCATCAGTTACCTTCCTTCACGTTCTGCCACCCATAGTTTATTAATTTTATTTATTATATTAATAATCCCTCGCTCGATTATATTTTCCACTCTGGGCTCACCCTGTGGCCTGGCTAGTATAATACAGTCTCCCAATCTTGTTCTCTTCTCTCTACGTGCATACATCTCTCTTCTACCTCTTGCTCCTCTCTCTCAAGAGGAGGCCAGTCCGGAGGAAGGAGAAGGCACAGGAGGAGAGAGATAGGGAGAGGCAGGAATTGAATTCCACCGACCCACGCACCTCTAGGTCACCACCACCACCACCCCACCCCTTTCCATTTACCTCCACCTATATAGCTCTCCATAATTCCCCGGTCCTCCCCTCTCTTGTTAGGAGTACACAGCTCTCCTTATAATTGGAGTTGTACAAGCCACCCAGCAACTTTCTTCTTCAGTCCTCCCTCTCTCTGTCCATCGACACAGCAGCTTGTTTACCACCAAGCTTAGCCATGCAGGAGGAGTAAGAGTACAACCAGAGAGGAGAGAGAGAGAGAGAGAGAGAGAGAGAGAGAGAGAGATAGCACCACCCTGATTCCACCCACCACTGTCCCTTAGCTTATTTACAGGCGTTCCTGATCACCAACAGCTACTCCTCAGCTTGAGAGAGTGCAACGGGCCGGGCAGAAGAGGTCGCTGGCAGCTAGAGAAACAAAGGGGGCTTCTTTTTTGTGTGCGTGCACCAAGCAACCCAGGCCAGGGAGAGGAAGGGAGGAGTGAGTCATCAGTCGATCGTTTCCGGCGAACTCACAGGTGAGTCATCAGTCGATCGCCGACGGTGCTTATCATGTGCAAAAACTAGCCATTTTCACCTCCAAAATACAGTAGCAAGCAAGGATTGATCGCAGGCAGGAGCAAGAATTGCATGTTCTTCCATTTTGTGTGCCCGTTTCTGGCCTCTTCTTTTTCTCTTGTCTTTTGCTTCCCTGAGTTGCCATTTTCTGATAGCCGGCCGGCCTGGCTCGGCTGGCGTCCAATTGTCGCCAGCCGGCTTCTTCATTGCCATTTCCGGTTGGTTCTTCATCCCGTTCCCTGATTCCCATGCATATCTGTAGTTGCACAGCTCATTCAGGCATCTTCAAATTCAATTCCTGGGGAAAAAAATTAAAAAAGGACAAGACAAAAGAGGGCTCAAATTTGGACTGTTGTTTCTGAATTGAATTCCAAGACTGCACAAAATTGCTTGCCAAGGGAAAGGGACTCTAGGGAGGGAGGCAGAAGCTTCCCAATTACAAGGACGTCTTTGTATGTGCTGTTGCTGGCCTTGTCCTGGTAAATGGATAGACGCGTATGAATTGGTGGAATTGGAATTGACTGGGTGAAGGGAGATATGCTGCTCAGGGTCACACGGCATTCCAATTCCTTCCCTTCCCAGCAGCAGCCTTGGCTTGTTTTTCTACAGCGTCCTTGTCTGTACCTTTGCATGCGTCCCCCTGTGCTTTTACAGATATACGCTTCCATCCTTCCTTCCAGTCTGGATGGATTCTCTGGAAGCAAAGCAGAGGGGACAGGCAGACAGTGCAAAAAAAATGTCCAAATCCAATAGTTGCTCATTCTTGGCTGGATTTGATGGGGTAAAAAGATAAAATGCCTATAGTAAAAGACATGAAGATTCGATTCCTTCCATTATTTGCAACCAGAGGGATCGGATCAACGCAAATTGGTTAATTATAAAAATAAAAGTAGCAGTATAGTAAATAAAAAAGAAGAAAAACGGGTGACTAGAATTCCTCGGGGGTTTCACCCGAGGACTCGGAAATAATTAGCCGCTTTACCGAGGGTGGAAGCCGCTTCGGCCCGAAGCAGGAGCCGCCGGGCAGGTGGCAGCCCCAGTGACGCGTCGAGACCAATGGCGGCACGCCGCGTCAGCGCACCTGCTTTTTGACAAATTCCTTGTTCTGGCCGCTTTGACTTTTACGCTGGTACTCAACACCTCCTTGGTGGTGAATCAATCAAACGCTCCGATTTTTCCACCCTCGTTTGTTCGTATTATTTTACTACTAGCCGTATATTATTTAATATATATTTAAAATTTACCGTATCGTGCATGTACTGTGCTTCCATCTGGTCGCGTATGCTTGCTTCCGAATAAAGAAAGGGCGAGGAAAATGGACCCGTCACATGCGCTGCTCACATGGTGGGTGGGCCCCGCGCCCGGCCCGCATCATCATGCACCGCATACATATATGGCCATGGAGCCCGCCCTGCCGTCACTTTGAGTTCAATTGAATTTGGGAAGGGAAAAAAAAACCCTCCACGTCCTCCTACTCCAACTCCAGCCCTGTTGTTCCGCTCCCCCTCTGTTTGTTTGTTTGTTTACAGCTCATCAAAAGATCACATTTTGATTACTGCTATAATAAAGGGGGTAGGAGTCGTAGATTAGCAGGCCGCCCATCTTTCTTTGAAAGGGAAGGATTTGGGCAACGTCTACTTCTGCCAAAAATACGAATTCATTCGCCGCCGGTTTCATCCTCCCTGCCCTCCATATGCAGTCGGCGTATCTTTGGAATAAGTAAATAGCAGGTGAAATATAATCGGCGTTGCCTTAATTTCATTCCATTTGTGTGATCAATGCATGCATATCCAGCCTGATTTGTATTCTCGCATTAATATGGAGGATATTCATCGTCATCTATCTATTCCGCGTCCGGGGTTTCCCTTCTTTATTATAAATATAAATATATATCCAGAGCAGCCCGGAGGCGACTCACTGACCGAATTGTATTGTTCGATCGATCGAAGCAGGCAGATGGCAGGCGGCGGATTCGTGGAGGAGATGATGAGGGAGCAGAGCCTCCTGGAGGCGACGTGCGGCGACCTCTTCGACCACATCGACGACCTCCTCGACTTCCCCAAGGAGGACTCCGCCGCCGACGTGCTCCTCCTGGACGCGCCGGCGCCGGGTAGCCCACTGTCGGCGCGCATCATCGACGTCGGCCGCGCCGGCAATGCGCTCGCCCCGCCCGCTCCCCCCGCGCTGGCACCGCCGCCCCCCGCGCAGCACGACGCCTCCGCCAACGCCTTCTTCGCCGCCGCGGGGCCCGACGTCTTCGACCCCAAGGACGTCGTCGGCGCACACATCGGCTCGGTGAGTCTGGAGTCCCCCCGCCCCCTCCATGTCCTGTCCTCCGTCGCGCATTGCCCGTATCGGTCGTGCAACTCGTATTGTGCGGGCGATTCCTCGTGAAACGGAACGGAACGGAGTTCAAAATAGCTGGGCGCCAACGCCCGCCCCCACGCCGCGGGCGTCAGGGGACACGCCACGCGCGTCGGCGTCGGCCACGACCTGGCGCCTTGCGCGCGGGGCGTGATGATCTATTGTCGTGTGTCCGTGCGCGGCGCGGTGGGTGGTTGGGGGAGAGGAGGAGGAGCAGGCGGTGTCGGTGGCCGGTGAGATCGTGATCGGAGTTACCACCGCCCGGCCGCTGTTTGGTTTGTTGGTTGGACCTGGATATTACGGCCGGGTACGTGTTACGTCGTCGGAGGGCCCGTCGCTTTTCTTGGTAGCTCGCCAGCCCAGCAACTAATCCCCTAGTGCTGTACCTGCTGCTGGTACCATTTTTTTTTCCCTATGTTCTACGCAACCAAAATTAAACCGGGGGCCCATCCCGGCCTGGCCCGTTCGTCCACGATTGCTTTGCAGTGCAAATCTGATTTATTACTGCTCTACGTAATGTGAGCAGCACGATGACTGACTAAAGTAAGATTAGGACCGCGATGTTCAAAAAAAAAAAAAAAAAAGATTAGGACCGCGGGGGAAGACGATGACGTCATTCATGGCAGATGGCAGATAGAGATAGTAGTAGCCGCAGCGGCAAAGCTGGCAGTGTCGGTGTCGGTGTCGGTGCTTGGCGCGTCGCATGATTCTGTTCTGACGTGGCGACTAATGATTCTGATTCCCTTTGGTTGCAGTGCGATGACATGGACATGGACATGGCGCAGCTGGAGTGGCTGTCGGGGCTCTTCGACGACGCCTCCATCCCGCACGAGCCGGCGTTCGCGGGCGCGGCGGCGGCCTGCACGGCGCCCATCATCAAGAGCTCCGCGATGGCGGCCGGTGCGCTGCTGCCGCCGGACAAGATGGAGGAAGCGCTGCTGTTCCGCAGCTCCAGCCCCATCTCGGTGCTGGAGCATGGCAGCTTCAACAACGCCAACGGCGGCAGCGGCAGCGCCGGCGGCTCCGCGTCCTCGTCCTCGTCCTCGGCGTCCTCCTCCTCGGAGTCCTTCTCCGGGAGCGGCACCGGGAGCGGCGGAGGGCACGCGTGGTCGGCGCCCGTGTCGCCGCGCCAGGCGCCGCCGCCGCCTGTGCACGTCATACCGGCGCGCGCGCGGAGCAAGCGCTCCCGCCCGTCCGCGTTCACCGGCGCCGCCGCGCGCGCTGGGGTGGTGGAGGCGCCCACCATCCTCGTGCCGACGCCCATGTACTCGTCCGGGTCGTCCCACTCGGACCCCGAGAGCATCGCCGAGTCCAGCCCACACCCGGCGCCGCCCATGAAGAAGAAGAAGAAGGTTAAGAAGCCGGCGCCCCCCGCGCCTGCTGCCTCTTCCGACGACAATGACGGCGACGCCGACTACGAGGAAGGCGGCGAGCGCGCGGAGCCGCAGGGCGGCGCCGTCAGGAGGTGCACGCATTGCCAGATCGAGAAGACGCCGCAGTGGCGCGCGGGGCCGCTGGGGCCCAAGACGCTCTGCAACGCCTGCGGCGTGCGCTACAAGTCCGGCCGTCTGTTCCCAGAGTACCGTCCCGCGGCGAGCCCCACCTTCGTGCAGTCCATCCACTCCAACTCGCACAAGAAGGTGGTGGAGATGCGCCAGAAGGCTGTCCGGAGCGGCGACCCGTCGTGCGACCTCCTGCAGTTCATCCGCCGCCGGGATTGACGTCCCGGCACGGCGTCGCCGGACTGTCGGTCGGTCCGTCGGTGGTTCTCGCCCCCCATATAGCTATATATGTATACATATTAGCATGTATGCATGCATGGTTGCTTCATCAGTCGTCGGTCGTCGTCGTCGTCCATCATGGTCATCATCACTACTTCACCAGTCACCGCCATGGATCCCACCCATCATCACATGCATTGGTTTCTGTCAGCATCCATCCAGTCCCAGTCCATCGCCGGGCATCCCGGCGTTTTTAGTTCATTGGGTCTTCTTTTCATCGGGGGCTAGTGTTATTTTACCTTTCTTCTTTTTTGTCTATTGGTTAATTGGTTCCCCCTGAATGTTTTTTTGTTTGTATAGAGAGAGAAAGAGAGGAGGGTGAGAGGAGGGGCAGGAGAAATAGATGAATCAGAGTGGTTGCTGCATTGCAATTGCAGTTGCTTGCAGTTAGGTAGGTGAGAAGGAGAGCTAAACCAGCAGTAGAGGGAGACAGATTTAGAGAGGAAACTTTGCAGCTAGTCAGTCAGTCAGTCAGTCACTTAGAAGAAAACAAGGAGGGTGCTTTAAGCAAGTGAAAGGGGAATTTGTTGGTTTGCTAATTAGAAGGGAGGTTCTGTCAGGTGAGGTCAGGTAGTAGCTATCATCATCCATGAGGATTTTCAAACTTAAAAAGAGGGGGACAGCCATCATCCATCATAGTCTGTATCTGGAGCTTGTTCTGAACTCTGAAAATTCTTTTTGCAGTTCATCTATGTTTAGGGATTGATAAGTGTTGTTTGGTTTCTTCTATACTAGTAGAGCTACCTTTTAGCCAATAATTAATTATATATGATTTTGCTCTTGTTCTTTTCTCCTGCCTTGTTGCCTCCATCTATAACAAAGCTGCGAGCATCAAAACTGAGGACCTATCCTTTTCAAGCTCGCATCACTTGATTGTGGGCTTGTGGCTCAAAAATGCGTTCTGTGACTTTGGGGGAGCTCCTGCAACGGCAAGACAACTAACAAGCAACATGGACTGGACTATATATTTTGTAGCATGAACTGGTGAACACTGCAGTGCAAGGAATGAGCCTGGGAGGAATGGTGAATATGGATTATTGTACCAAGGGTATACAAATGGAAAATAATGCCTGCTGCAGGCAAGAGACACCTGAACTGAAACATATTGGCAGATGAGCTGGACGTACAGAACGGAATAGAGACAACTAGCCTGCTACTGCAATGTGTCTTCTTTCAGGCCCACAAATCCAAGCCCTCCTCAAATGAAGAGTCGGATTTCGTGGTAGCAGAATTGATTGATGCCGGGCTGCGGCCTGCTATGGGCGAGCCTATCAAAGTAATCGTGATTGTGAACGAACTGACGATGAGTCAAAGCATTGTAGCACAATGGCATCCAACCCTATGAAATTCATCAAACACAAAAACTGAATAATCTATTTATATTGCTATATTTCAGGTGCCTGATTTTCAAAAGTCAATCGGTACAATTAAAAGAACAACTCGATAATCTATCTTTTTATAGTCAAACAATGACAAAGTTACCTGTTGCCTAAACAACAATAAAAAACGAGGCACCTAAGATATAGAAGTGCAAAAATAATCTATGCACATGACCATAGAAGAAACAATCTCTGCATATTTTGTCGGGAAATAAAAAATGGCTCTGAAGAAACAAAATAGAAGACTGAAGAGCAGCAAGATGACTGTGTTTCCATGTTTGGCAGACAATATGACACCTTGGCATGGAAGATGACTGATTTGGAGTACATTACCTTGACACCATGAATCAATCCTTTACAGCAGGATTCTTCAGCCACAACTAACAGAAAGATGGCATAAGGGAGGGGGTCTGGGCTGTACAGCTAGAACACACCTCTTTTTTTGAACGTATAGAACACACCTTATTTTATTCTTCATTCATGAATTGATTCTCCAAATTAAGTAAGTTGATTGACAGTAAAGACAGAGAAGCCAGTTTTAGTCTCCTCTTCACTAACGGATCGTCATCTAATTAACCAGACAAAGACGCAAAAACACACTCTCTTCCCCTTTAATGTTTGATGAGTATCAGACAGTGCTAGATAGGATTCACCTTATTGTCTTTGCTCTATGAGTTGTTCATTCTAATGATAGTCTGCTACTATTTTTTTGCACATTATTTTTTGTTTATGGCACCTGGCATGCTGCTCCTGCTTTAGCATGTTTAGTTTTGTAATATATGGATTTATCATGCTGTGTGCAGAGGAGTCCTGTAAAATCATTGGGAGTCTTGCTACCCATGGTTTCCAACTGCTTAACATTGGATCTTAGCACAAAGTCTATAGGGTATCATCGTTTTACAGTTTCAAAAATCAAACATGTTCTGATGAAACAAGATCTAGTTGTAGTGCATGTTCTGGACTAGTGTTAAGATCTAGATGGCTAAAGTAGAGGATAGAATAGCCTATTAAAAATTCTCCTTCAGATACAAAAACACTGGGCAAAGGTGGTTAGTACAAAAGATAATCCTGATGCTTCTACTTTGATTAGCCTATTTCACCATAAAACAAGCTCTCTAAGCAATTCTAGTAGCAAGAATCCTAGACAACTAAAAACACATATACAAGCTACGGAGGCAAGCTAACTAGCTTGTCGAGCTAAACAAGTAAGAGACTAACTGAGCTAAGCTAGTCAACCACTAGAACTACTAAACAGGCAACTACTACACAAGCTTAAGTGCAAGAAGGTAAAGCACAAGTGTAGAGGTGATCAAACCACCGACTACAAGTGACACAAAATATATCCTTGGGTTCGGTTGCTCGTCGGCAACCTACATTCCAGTTAAGTTGTTGTAGCTCTCTAGTTTAGCTTGCGTAGCTTTGCTAGTTAGTAGTGATAGTGTAGTGGTAGTGTTGCTTAGGCTTTGTGCGCTTTGCTCACTAGCATGTGTACGTAGGAGTCCCCGATGTACTTAGTTCACTAGTTTTATAGGTTTATATGACCTAGCTTACTAGACTTGTTTAGGTGAACTCTCATTGGCTCTATATCTTAGACATAACTTGTTTAGGATCTTTTGTAAAGCGCTTACATAGATAGTGCGGTGTAGTCTTGCCTATACCGTTTAGTTTAATTCCACATTTATATTGGCTAGCTGGCACGATTAAGTTTTAGAATGGACTATTCACCCCCTCTAGTCTAACATCTAGACCATACATATAGTCAACTTTGCTCATCCCCCGGTGTGGACTAAACCTAGCTTATCAGCAGTTAAAAATTTTGGTTAGTACACTGGTTATCACTCAATTACCAATACCAAACTAGGCCTTTTGACTAGATTTGCTTCACAAAGCTCCTGAGATACACAAAATGATAAGTGATAAACCGAGCTCTTCCAAACGACAGCATTGTCTAAAATCTGATGCTATCTAGTGTTTGAGTGCATTTGACAAGGAGCTCATCAATATCCAAATGAAACTATTACAAAAAATCACCGCAATAAAAAGAAAAATAGTCTGTACAATCAGTGATAGAAAAATGAGATCTGTTAGCAGAATGACGAAAACCATTAAGAAAAAGAGAATTTTTACAATGGTTGTCATAAAATGAACGGCTCACGAGGACCGATCCGATGGCTAAAAAGGCAAAGGAACCAAGAGGAACCAATTTAAGAGGTACTGGGAGGAACCAGGTGCATATTAAATGGTGGGACCATACGCACCGGGTGCATACTAAAATTGATCGGATCAGCACATGAAAAAATGGGAAATTTTCTATTTTTGAAATTATTTTACGTAATTGAGGGTAGAACAGTAAATCAAGGATAGAAAAATGATAATTGAAGTACTACAGTGTTTTCACGTATTATTCTCTTCGGACCAACGCAGGCCGGCCCCTCTCTCTCAGTCGCTCTGTTCTTTCTCAGGCCCTTCTTTCTCTCTGTGTGCTGCGGCGGCGAGTGCGAGGGCGGGGTGAGGACGAGGGCGGTGGCTGCGGCGGCGAGTGCGAGGGCAGGGCTGCAGCTTCCAGGGCATGCCATCCCTCCTCACCAGTCCTTGGCGAACGGCGGCACCACATAGATCCGGCGATGGCGGTGGAGGAGGCGAGATCCGGGCCCGGCGGCGTCCGCGCTCCCCTTCGCGGCGGCGGTGGCCGTCCCCGCTGGCGGGAGGGTGCGGGCGGCGAGGTGCGCCCGCGGACGCGGCGGTCCGGGCAGCAGCCATGGTGGGGATCGACACCGTGGAGGAGGACGAGGAGGGTTGTCGGGCTCCTACACCGGCACCGCGTAGATCCGGCGATGGTGGTGGAGGAGGCGAGATCCGGGCCCGGCGGCATCCGTGCTCCCCTTCGCCGTGGCGGTGGCCGTCCCCGTTGGCGGGAGGGTGCGGGTGGCGAGGTGCGCTCGCGGACACGGCGGTCCGGGCAGCAGCCATGGCGGGGATCGACACCGTGGAGGAGGATGAGGAGGGTTGTTGGGCTCCTACACCGGCACCGCGTAGATTCGGCGATGGCGGTGGAGGAGGCGAGATCCGGGCCCGGCGGTTTAGGGTTTCGCTCGCACCCCACTCAGGTAACCTCAAGCGTCGTCTTCAATCCCAATTGCACCCGAAGCTACAAGTCTCTCAGCTTAATTTTGTGTCTAATTCGATTTGGTTTCTTCGAATGCGTTCGTTTCATCTCAGCTAGCACGAGACCGGCCATGGCACCGACGCAGGCCAAGTCAGGTCTCTTCGTTGGCATAAACAAGGGACACGTCGTCACCAAGCGAGAGCTGCCGCTTCGCCCGTCCGATCGCTAGGGGGTAAGAATATCCGTTCCGAAGCCTCTGATCTCTTAATACTGCTTTACGATCTCAATTGCAGGTGTAATCCAGCCTATAGGACCAAAATCCTGCTATTTTGTGCCGTGCTTGTATATATCTTAGTTGAATTACAGGTTATGAATTTATGATTTGTGTATTGGACATAAAAGAACGCTAACTGTTTTGTGTAATAATTTTATTTTTGACTTGGTAAGAGATTGGCATTTTGGTATGGTGGATTCTGCTGGATTACATACTCTAGTGGATGACTTGCTTGGTTTTGCGTATTTGAACTGCAATGTTACTTTTGGTGTATCATTAATGTTAGATAATTGAGGTTTGATGATTGAATAATCCAAATTGTTAGGTCAAACAGGCCTGTTGCTTTTGGACGAAAAAACTATGGGCGTAGAAACATTTGTACATTGAATAGTCTTTTTTAAACAGCTTTGTTGTGTTTCTGGCCTCATCTCACCTTTGGCAATCTGGAGATTTTCCAATACTCCAAGTTGCTAGTCCTGGAGGCAGATATTAATTGGTGAGACATAACGTGGAAGCTTAGTCACATTATGATTTTGTTTCTAAAACTTCTCACTAAATGCACCTTTTTAGCACATGATTCGTAAGCAGAAGTTTTACCTAATTTACATTATGACTGGTTTGGGTTGTAAAATTGAGGCATAATGTGAGTTTGCCGCTGAATGATTTGAATTGGTCAGTCTACTAAGCTAGGCATGGTGCTTTGGAATGGCAAAACTATAGTTTTAAAACATTTGTGGAAATGATACCAGGATCATTACTGTAACTAATAAGCAGCCCCAAAGTTCATACTGATCATCATGTCTCATCTCACCTTTGGCAATCGGAGGATTTCATTACTTCATGTTGCTAGTTCTAGAGGCAGATATTTATGGGCGAGACATGACATATAAGCTAAGTCACATTTGATTTTGTTTCTAAAACATCTCGCTAAATGCAACTTCCTGAATCAGTTGATGGAATTTTGACATGATGCTATCTTAGTTTTTCTTAATGTTTTCTGGTTGTTAATGACTTCTTATTTTTATTTTTTAGCATCATGGTCTTATATCTTTGTCCTGGCCCTTTTATTTCAGAAAGCTACCAAGAGGGTGACATTCGTCAAAAGCTTGATTAGGGAGGTCCCAGCGTCGCTAGATCTCGTCGGCGCGCAAGGCAGGCCGAGCACTTCAGCCGAGCCGGGAAGCGGTCGGCCTCGGTGATGCAGCGCTTGGGCGGCTTCCTCTTCCCATGCCGGCCAACATTGAGGACGGCGCAGCGATCCGGCGTGGCTCTGCCGTGGTCCGGCGCCCCCACCCCTTCCTCTCCTCCTCCACTTGTTTGATTATTTTGATTTGGTTTGTCACGTTGTAGCAAAATGCACTGGCATTCTTCTCAGTAGTTTATCTGCATTGTGTTTGCTCGGGTTGATTACTTTTTTTGGGTAAAGTTGAAAGGACTTGACTATATGTTTTGTTTATCCCCTCTTATGTTTGCTGCACATTTAGAAGTGTGCCCTTGCACAAAACCATCAGATATTTAGAAGCGTGCTCCTACAGTACCCCTTTCCCCCCTTCCTGTGAAGCCATGTAGCAAGATTTTTGCTTGGTTATCTGGGAAGTTCTTATGAGAGTTTTGGATTCGACTGCACGGTAGTGGCAACGATTACCTCTACCTGGGGATGTTCGATATGTATCTCTTTGGTTGGTCTTCTACTGCATCTTGCTACTGATAATTGCCACAGTTTTGTTACACTACACATAAGTTGCTGTCATGTCATTGTGCATTCAATATTATGATATCTGCATTTCTTGTGGCAATGTGCTCCTAATCTTCTAGAAATATAATGAGTCAGGCTACCTTGCCCAGAGCCTCTAGAATTACAGGAATTGATGCAGACTCGCTGAAAAATGTATGTTGCATAGTTTATTATTTAGAAAATGAATCAGCTTAGTAAGGACTATGGGAGAAGGAATCCCAACTTTGCTTGAACGATTTGATTGATAATGACACTATTGGAGAATCATTTGTTATGCAACATACATGCAGTTGATAAAAATCCCGTACTATAACCAATTTGTTTTCCTGATTTATCAAATGAAACTCTAACTCAAGATATTTGATCTTTTTATCTGCTACTAAAACTCAACTTTAAGATAGGGTGTCGTCTTAACATCCATGATACTGGCATGCAGGAGAGAGGTTTTTTTTTCATGTTTAGATAGTTTTGGTGTGGGGAATCATTTGCTATACATCAATATGGCCTGCATCAGTGGAGGGCTAGGGGTTTCCCTTGCTTCCACTTTTCAGCAAGTGATGAATCAGATGCATCTGCTATTTTTTTAGGTTAAGCATGATATTTTAGGCGTCTAAAGTTAGGGGAATCTTTTGACCTCTGTCAGTATTTAAGCTGCTCTACTATCTCAGTGCTATTATATTACTGTGATACTGAAAATAGGTGTCAACGTTCATGAGTGAGCTAATTTCTATCTTTTTAATGTTAATGTAGTGGTAGTGGCCTGACATACATATTCTTAGCAAAAGAGGCCATGGCTAATGGTGGAGTTGCTGCTGGGCTTCCTCGAGACCTTGCCCTTGGTTTTGCATCTCAAACAGACCGCCTTCATTCCATTAAGATATGATGTGATACACTTTTTGCATATGCTGTGTGATTCTTTTAAGCCAGCGTCTCCCGGTAGATGTTTGACTAACTATTTGCGCCTGAACACACATGAATTTAGTTCAGCACATCGTTTAGGTCTGAACACACATCGTTCTAGCCATCTGGACAAACTAAAGATGAAATATAGCTTACTAAATAGACAACACATTAGTTCTAAAAAGGCCTAAAAGGGCTGGTCTGCTGTTTCCCTGGATGCTTGGCCCTTTGAACTCGTTTAGCGATAGATTCGCTACTAAATTCATCTGCGACAGTAGGAGGAGTATTGACAACTAATTTTTTTTGGCGGTCGTCCTCTTTTCCTATTTTGAGCTCCTGTTCTTTTTTAGATCCTTTTCCTTTCGTTCCTTTCCCTCCTTTTGTTCCTTTCCCTTCTTTCGTGCTGGCCTCAGGGTTTGGAGTTTTAGTCTCTATTATTTGAACATCATTTGAATTTTCAGCCTGTTCATGCTGGCATTGTTCATCCGGATTGTTTGCATAGTACTCTTCCTTCGAAGAATCATCAAGAAAAATGTTAGACCCAGCATATTTTGTACAGTCTGGTATAAGTTGATGCATCTGGATTATTTTTAATATGAATTAAAAGTTCAGACGATGATAGGATTTTGGTACGATTGTTGTTGTCTCATGTTGCGATCAGAAAGGAGCAACCTCGTGCAGGTTCTCCATTTAAATCCTTGCATTTGTGTCTATACAAGTAAAAATAGTGCACTGTCATAGAACAATTATTGAATGAGTCTGTAGATATTTAGAATTAACAAAGATTGTAAGACTCACGTTTGTGAAATGAAAGGCCATTTTTTCTCCATCCCATGACAGCATATAAAATATTATGAACGCCCCGCATGAATGACTGCAACGACCATAAGAATTAGTAATTGAAGTAGAACATTAATGTAGAAAAGGGAAAAGGAGTACCCGTCTGTTTGTTGTGGTATGTTATGATAAGGAATTCGTTTCCAGACGCGCAAGTTAACCAAGCCATCATTGCCCGAAGAATCAATGCATTCTTGTATGCTTTCCACCTAGTGGATGGTGAGATAGATGTTAAATTTGATCGAACTGTAATTATAATTCAATAGGTGGTACGTGTTACGTTGTACTTACCAACGCCTTCTCTTGGTTTTCATCTCGGGTTGAGGCTAAGGAGTTAAGTAGCTGGACCTCTTTCTTTATAAAATTTAGCACTAGTAGAGCCCAATGGTTTTTGTTTATATGCATAGGCACAAAAACCTGAAAATAATAATTGCAATAGAGATTACCAGAAATACAGTAAACTGTCCTAATTGACAAAACTTTGAAAAATAAATACGGATATTATCCTGAATGCAAATATCAAGTAAAAGTGTCCAAACAAAATTAGTATTACATACCAAATGCCTTCGAACACATTTGTCGGCAATTAACTTCTTAAATGTCAGGCGTTGGTCACCCAGATTATCTGTAGCCAACTTCCTGGCTTGGAAAGTTGTTATGAATGATGCCTCTTCAGTCTCCACGTTGCTGAAATCAACATAGGCATTTATGACCTGCAAAGGGTGGAGTTATTAGTACATAGTAGGTGTTTGCATGTTATTGTGGACAAAAAGGATCTGAAATTAGTTTACCTCATCTACTATAAAGCCATCTGTGAAATTAGGGCGTAGTTGTTTGGCTGTAAGAACATGGTCACCTATTTGTACAACCTTAGCATGGTCGTAACTCATTAGTACGAAGCATCCGGCTTCTGTGTCTATTGGACTCACTTTGTAATCATTGTCGACAATTGGCTTTCTTGGTGTGATGTGTGTAGAGGCGTCGCCTTGGTGTTGTGTAGAGGGGCTGTTCTGCTGCTGTGTGTTCTTTTCCATCTTAACTTTTGTTCCAGTGTGTGCTTCTACATTGATTCTCGTCGATGCATGGGAGAAATGCAGTGGGCCACCTGGTGCTGACTTCTTGACTAGTATCTGTGGTGATTCCTGTAGTTGGTATTTTTTGTTAAATTCCAAAATATCAAATCCAACATTAGACAAAGCAACTGAAGCCACATTTGCATATCCGAACTTGTGCAGATGTAGGCATAGATAACCGAACTTGCGAAGATGTAGCCATAGATGGCTGACCTTGTGCAGAAGTTGGCGTAGATGGGTCAACAATACTTTGCAGTAGCTAAAGGATTTGTTGTTGTACCTGTTGTGTTTTCTGTTTTTTTAGAAATTGTGTTAGACAATGAAGCACTGGTGGGAACCGAAAATGAGTACTCACGCTGGTTACCTTGATATCCATTTTCATTTCTACAGTATCGTCTTCTATCTTGCTCACCCTAGCTTCCAGTTTGTTGTCCATCCTTTTCTCCTTTCTAATCTTAGCTAACTTCTTGTTTTGTGATAATATTTTCCTATCATATTTGTGATCTATATCCATAATTTTTTTTTCTATTACTAGTGCAATGTCCGTTTGGCTGTCGTCCGCCCATTCTTCAAGGAATTGCTTCTACATAAATAGGAAAGAATGAATTAGGCACACAAACGAGGTTGTGCACATAAATAGGTGTCATACATACTTGTTCGTTGCTTAGACCCTCCTCGCGTATTGGCGCTTGTTCTGACATTGATGTTTCTGTCTTTATATTTTTTGGCTTGGTGGTCTGCTGTAGGGTGGTCTGACCAGTAGTGCGCGTCATAAGCTGGAAACAATTAAGAAGATAGTTAGGATGTATGCGTATGAACAGCAACATATTGATGGTATGTTTCGAAACTTACAGTTCCTCCATCTAGGCTGGCCTGATGAAAAGCATGCCATCGAAGACCAGCATTGTCTTTAGTCCACCTCGCCATCAGTGGTGGTTGGATTGCCTTGTAATTGATCCCGTACTTGGTGTACGCAATGACGCGCTCCTAGTACCAAAACTATGAACACAATGCAAAAAATACATAAGACCAAAAGTAAACATTGTTTATAGGTGGATGTAGCTTATAGAACTAACCTGCAGCAAAGTCAAATTGCCCTGTATGTTGGCTCGTTTCTTAACTATGTAATTATTACATGAGGTCAATAAATGGGTCAGAGTGAATTGGCCCCAATTGAATTTCGGAATGTCTGATACTTTTCTAACCACGGGTAGATAACTAGCTTTAACATATGGCTTCACAGTTGGTGCTAGAATGACACCAATTGTGAACAAGACAAATATTCTTTTGAAGTCATCATCCGGAGTGCCTGATTTCATCATCATTTGTTTCAACTTGCTTATCGTGAGAAGGTGGTCTGCATCTTCATACATCTTCATCAATTCAATGTCCACTTTTTTGTCTTCATCTTTGACCTCCTCTTGGTTTACATGTTTAAAAACATCTATGCCTTCAATCCGGAGTCCCATTATGTCCCTAACATCCTCTAGATAAATAGGAACATTCTTACCACATATAAAGAAGCATTGGTTGCTGATTTCGTATCTATTTGCAATTTTGTCAATCATTTATCTTCGGAGACACGTCCCTGGCATACGAAGCAGCCCCCCAAATCCCATAGACTTAATAGCATCCTTGTGGTCGCTCGATAAGGCTTTTACAGCGTTTACAAAACTCACCGTTGAGTTTATTAAATGTATATATTTCTGCAGCAACCAGTTGGTTGATGATAAGTTGCTAACAATGCAAAGGCAACTTGCACAAAAATAGGAACTAGATATTGGATATGAAAATTACCTGCTTCTTGGTCCTTCCCTGCACTTTTTCAGTAGGAACCATGGTACCACTATCAACTGCATCAAATGATGTGAATAAGAAATGTTAATAATGAATGCTGCAGTTGTAATCTGGTTATATTCCTTTGCATATCTTGGATCTTGTTTGTTTGTCTATATTTCAGCAACATGGTATTTACCTATATTTCAGCATTTTGGTGCCCTTTTATTATATTCCTTTGCATATCTTGGTTCTTGTTTGTTTGTCTTAAATTTATTTCACCAAGTAGAGTTCGCTGCTGTGTTTGTGCCTAGAAAAAGGAATGCTAATCCTTCTAACTATCAGGTCACCACCACTAGCAGCAATCACATTCCATGATCTTGTATTGTACACAACAAATGAAAAATAGTAGGCACTCAATTGTGATTTTAAGAACTATAATTAATTTATTAAATGATTTATTTGCCATTGCCTGATTTCAGTGCCATGTTTACAGGTAGTAAACTTGAAAGAAGCAAGGGATTTCTCCAACAACAAAGGGTTCATTTATGTTTTTAAGGTTTGATGCCCCTTACTTGCTTCCAGAAGATTAATACCTGCTTTTACTGTTTCCTGATCTATTGCAAACTAAGACTGTCAAACTCAGAAAGGATTTATGATCTCCAACAACAAAGTGTTGGTCTCTGTAGTTGAATACCCTAAAGAAAAAAGCAGGATGTTGTGCTATATACTGGCAGTATCCCCGGAAACTTTAGGAACACCATGATCATCGTTATTGCACAGTGCTCTACTGTTTTTTTCACATATTTCTTAGCTAGGGTGTGATACTTTGATCAGCAGCTTATTTGATTAAGGCACCAGGTGGCAAAAGAATGTGCTTACATATCCCGGTAAGAATGCCAGCTTCATTGTTATTAGGTGGACCAGGTTTCACAACTTGATTCCAATTAGATTAGTAAGTGATGTCTACTTGTGTTTCTTCTTTTAGTGAATCTCTATGATTGCGGCAGCTTAAGGCATTAGGTGCCAAAAGAATGTGCCTACATATACTGGTAAACCTTTAGAATGTCAGCTTTGTTGTTATTTGGTGGACCAGGTGTTGCAACTTGGCTACAATTAGATTAGTAAATGATGCCATTTTGCCCTGTTTGTTTATTTGGTGAATTCTTTGTTGCTGCCGTGCAAGCTGCTCTGGTTGAATGGCATGCATTTTCCCACTTCTGTGGGATATATGCTGCCAAATGAACTATCAGATGTTGAAGTAAATGGTTGTGTTTGTGTGCTAAAGGAAAATTAGACTTCCTTTGATGAAATTTTCTCGTTGATAATATCATTAAGCGTAGCTCCACAGTGCTCTACTGTTTTTGTGTGACATTCCTGGTTGTAGTGTTGGTCTTTGTAGTTGAATACCCTAAAGAAAAAAGCAGGATGCTGTGCTATATATTGGCAGTATCCCCGGAAACTTTAGGAACACCATGATCATCATTATTGCACAGTGCTCTACTATTTTTTCACATATTTCTTAGCTAGGGTGTGATACTTTGATCAGCAGCTTATTTGATTAAGGCACCAGGTGGCAAAAGAATGTGCTTACATATCCTGGTAAGAATGCCAGCTTCATTGTTATTAGGTGGACCAGGTTTCACAACTTGATTCCAATTAGATTAGTAAGTGATGTCTACTTGTGTTTCTTCTTTTAGTGAATCTCTATGATTGCGGCAGCTTAAGGCATCAGGTGCCAAAAGAATGTGCCTACATATACTAGTAAACCTTTAGAATGCCAGCTTTGTTGTTATTTGGTGGACCAGGTGTTGCAACTTGGCTGCAATTAGATTAGTAAATGATGCCATTTTGCCCTGTTTGTTTATTTGGTGAATTCTTTGTTGCTGCCGTCAATTGGTTTAGTAAATGATGGCACATTTGATTTTTCACATATTTCTTAGCTAGGGTGTGATAATGGATGTAATAATTTCTGTTTTCATCCATAATGAAACAGCTTTTGCCCTCAGGAAGTTGTCACTCACCAAGGCCAAGAGGTACCTTGAGGATGTGATTGCCCACAAGCAGGCCATCCTGCTCAGGTTAAGTCTCACCACTCAAATGGGCAGGGACGCTGGCCTGTCAAGTCTGCTAGATTCATTCTAGACCTTCTCAAGAGTGCAGAGAGCAATGCTGAGGTCTACAATTCTACTGTGCTCTGTCTGACCTATCTTTGCTTTCATAGTATTATGCTAATTATGTGAATTTCTGCGCTGCAGGTAAAAGGTCTTGATGTGGATACCCTCTGTGTGTTGCACATTCAAGTGAACAAACACAAATTCATACATCTAATCACTGGAGTAGGGATACATCACTTACCTGTAACCTTTGACTCATTTTGAACCCGGTTGCCGATTGGAGTACGGAGCTGGCCTCCATCTGCCGCCGTATCCACGGTGACGATTCCAGACGATGGACTCGGCTGGCCTCTATATTCTGCCATAGTCATTGCCAGCGAGAGAAAACGAGATGTATGATGGGTTCATGTGATGGATCCAGATGTATTAACCTAAGCCTCACAAATCAGAAGCCATGCCTAATAGCAGTAGATCTTAGTACTAATTGCAATGATGTTTATGTGGCACAAATGAATATGAAGGAGAGATGTATATCAGTTACCTTCAATCCTAGTGCCGTTTCCAGGCGATGAATTACTGTGCCGTCTTCTTTCTCCTGTGTTGTCCATGGTGCCGAGTGGTGTAGCCATTGCCGCCGAAAGAAACTAAGAACGGAGAGAGGGACGTGGTTCGTTGAGATCCTATAAATTAGGAAAGTGGAACTGAAATGGCCACGGTGAGAAGAGACGGTAAGCCCATCGCTAGTTTGCTATTGGGCCATATTGGGCCGACGTGGCTCGCTGGTGCAAGCAAACTCAGCAATCTGTTCATTGGTACCTGGCTCTTGTCCAACAAACTGGTTGCATGGGAACGCCAGTATTTCAAATCCTTACAAGTGCGGAAAACAGAATAGATAAATGGAAGTTGAAGATAGCAGAAGGCCAAAAGCTTCGGTTATTGGCAGGGACCAATTTTAGCCAAACAAAGGTATGGTGTAAATTTTAGCCAAACAAAGGTATGGGACTTCTCGCTGACTCGCTGTTCAGCACCGCCCTGTGCCTCACGCTCCTGAACCTCCCGTTCGTCAACACGTGCACGCACGCACGCACGCACAGCATCATCAGTCGTCGTACGTCGCATGAACGAACAAAGAAGCTAGTGTTTCACGGGCACAGCTTGGGGCCTAGCTACTACGTGTACGTGTACGCACGCACATCATCAACACCTGCTACTATATATCTACCGCTGTACGTCTACGTGTACGTGTACGTGCCAGTGTTTCACGGGCACAGCTTGGGGCCTAGCTACTACGTACCTAGGTATATGATCGTACGTATGTACTCCGTACGTGCTAATTACGTGCCGTAAGCTCGATCGTGTTTGACGGATGGTTGTCGATTGAAAAAGATCTCGAGTAATAGTAAGCCTTATTCGGATCTGAAGAAGTACTACGATAGTCGAGAAGAATTAGGCCAGTTTACAATTGTAAAACCAGCCACTTCTGTTGAGTTTGTCACGATGTTGGGGGCTTTGAAACCTTTTGGATACAGAGGAGATGGACAGTTGTACTACCTCAATCCTGCTCCTGGGAGTCAGCCATCAACTGGGTTAGTACAGATTAACGGACAAGAAGAGGTAAATGAATTGGTGCTTGCTCATGAAAAAGAGGGGACTAAAATTTGTCATCTGTACCTAGTGAAATGATGTAACGACGATTTGTACGGCGTGAGTATTGCTTCCTCTCCACAAAAAAAAAACTACTTCATACAAACATATATGTATAACATGACAGCAACTTAATACAGGACATGTCAGACATGGAAACAGACTACAATGAGGAAGAAGAACAGGGCTACTATGATGAAGAAGAACAACGTTGACTCCATGATTAAGCAAACAATAATGATTGGTATCTGGAAAAGAAGAAGAAGAAGATGGGATTTCACTGAGTGCAGACTTGTTTGCATTTTTTTTGGAGACTTTGCAGACTTGTTTTCATGAACCTGCCTGCCTGTGTTAGTTGCGTTGTTGGGTCATGCACTATCTTGTTGCATTCATGATTAGGCAGCCTTGTGTCAATCAAGAAAGTAATAAGAATGTGTAAATACAGGATTCCATATGAATATGAATATGAATATGAATATGAATATGGTTTGGGTTTTGTTAGCTAGCGTTCAATTTTATACGTTACTGGTTACTGCACTGCACATAACGCTTAACAGCAATATACTTTGAGGTGCAGGCTTTCGTTGAGAAGAAGTTTGGTGGAATGGTGCCTAAGAAGCCTCTGATTTCAAAGGTATTACTATCTACTGCTGGGCGGACCAACCTCTGCTTTCTGATGGAAATGCTTTGCTTCAGCAAGCTGCAAATAGCGGCAACGCACGGGCTGCTACTGCTATCGAATCCTTGAAGCCAAAGCTAAAGGTGAGTAGGTAACCTGCAGTGATTTTCGCTCACCTGCACTGCACTGCACGTTTTATCAATGCAAGTTGCATGCGTTGTGGTGAAAGCAAGATGTTTGTTGCTTGCAGAGGACGGAGAATGTCCATTCAATGTCCATGGCTCGCTAGCTAGACGATGCAGAACAGAGAATGTCCATTCAATGTCCACGGCTCTGTCAGTCTGCAAAACCAACAGGGTTTCTTAAAAACAACGTTTTGTCAGTCAGAAACCAACAAACCTATCATTGAGGAACTGAATGCATTCGTAGACGATTAACATTCTGTAGCCTGATCATTCTGTGCTCCAGGCAATGCGTTCGCCGGTTCAGCTGGAACAAGTTTCACTCCGCACATCATCACAGCGTCTCCTTCAGAGGTATGTGCACTCCCCTGAATGTTCCAAGAAACAGAATGCAGCTCCGATTTGGGCACGCAGGCATACTGAAGTTCACCATTGGTTTCGCCAGGACGTGGCGGCGAAGATCGTCGCGTTCGCCACCCAGTCGTCAAGGGCGGTGTGCGTCCTCTCGGCGATGGGCTCCGTCTCCAGGGCCGTCCTCCGCCACCCGGCCGATGGCTCTCCCATGGCGAGGGTTCACGCGTCGCCGCAGCCGTACAAGAACAACCCTGCCATCTACGAGGTGCGTGCACATTGGCAATGCAGCAGCAACTGATCAAACGAACCCGGTGGAATTCAGCGAAATTCGATATCATCTCTAGAGTCCCCCCTGATGTTTTCCAACTTACATAGAACTTGTTCGTTCGTTCCATGATCGCAGGGGTTCTATGAGATCCTGAGTCTAACAGGCTCGTACAATCTGGCCGAGGGATCACAAGCACAGGGCCAGCAGAGCGGCGGGCTCAGCGTCACGCTCTGCGGCCCTGAAAGGAATGTGATCGGAGGTGTTTTGGGCGGCCCACTGGTAGCTGCAGGCACCGTGCAGGTAACATAACAACACCCTCCTCCCTCCCTCTGCTTCGAGTATTCACCTCAATTTTGTAAATGTTTATTATGCTAAGCTTTTCAACCAAAAGTTGACAGAACAGAAAAATGTTTCTTTTGTACGTAGTAAAGATAAAAATGGTTGGTGACTGAATATTCAGACGAGTGGTGTTCACAAACTGTGGCTGGCTGGGTGGTTTGTGCAGGTGGTACTGGGGAGTTTTCACCAGGGAGGGTCGACATCCAAGTCCAAGAAAGCCGGGAAGCAGGCGGCGGCCTTCAGCTCCGACTCGCTCACAGGCGGCCAGGAGGCGTCGCCCAGCTCCGGGCGCAACCAAAATCTAACGCCGCCGCCCTCCGTGACGGGAGGGTGGCCCACCCCCGGGATATTTGACACGAGAAGTTCCAGCATTGATATCAACTCATCTAGAGGCTAGCTCATTTGTCGATAATTCCAGCTCTCGAGAAATTTTCTGTTTTCGCACAAGAATACCCGAAACCATACTTCGAAATAGCTTATTCGGTTTTTTTTAGTAAGCATAAATTCTTATAGAATTCACTAGGCATCGCTCAATGTTGCGACTTGTGTTATTCTTAGCATATTTCATTCCAACAGTATCCCTTCGTCCTCTCTGCATGCGTGATATGCCATTGCGAATTATTATTCTCTTCATGGAATCCAGAGACCAATGTAATATGTAAGCAGTGGCAGTAATTGTACACCCTCCACCCTAAAAAAAAGTACTACTCTCGCTTTTTGAAGAGTCAAAAAATATTAAATTTGAATGATTCTATACAAGAAAAATACTACCACTTATGATATCAAATAAGTATCATTAGATCATAATAAACATATTTGGAGATATAAATATCGATAGGGTTTTTTTATAAACTTGGTGAAGCTTAAAAAATTTGACTTGATCCATCTTTTTTGGACGGAGAGTACAACTACAATGAGACGGGCAAAAATTACTGGCAAGTCATAACAGTGTTATATGCCTAGAGATGAATAAGCAGTAGCGAAAAAGCAGACAACAGGCGTATTGTGGTCTTCTGTCAGAGCTCTAGGCCTCCAAAAGCTTCTGAATGTCATTCTGCAGAAGCCACATCAACCAGGTGAATATCAGTGTTCGTGAAGAAAATGAGCATGCAGGAGCAGGCAGTTTATACTAAATTGTCACCTCAATGCTCAACGGGGAGCTGGTTGGTGCATATCTGCTCACAACGTGCCCATCTTTGTCAACCAGAAACTTGGTGAAGTTCCATTTGATGCGTTCTCCAAACAGACCGCCTCTCTCTGACTTCAGGAACTTATACAACGGAGCAGCATTGCCGCCATTCACATCAACCTGGTTTGACAACTCTAGGTATATTTAGATCGGAACAATGCCCGTCTCGTTCCAATCTAACACATTACAGAAAGGTTCTTCCTTGGATGTATGTACCTTGCCAAAAATTGGAAACTCTGCTTTGAAACGGGTGCAAGCAAACTCAGCAATCTGTTCATTGGTACCTGGCTCTTGTCCAACAAACTGGTTGCATGGGAACGCCAGTATTTCAAATCCTTACAAGTGCGGAAAACATAATAGATAAATGGAAGTTGAAGATAGCAGAAGGCCAAAAGCTTCGGTTATTGGCAGGGACCAATTTTAGCCAAACAAAGGTATGGTGTAAATTTGTTTTAAGAAACAATTGATATGGTGTAACATGGAAAAACAATAGCAGCGGCATCCACTAAATGCCAGCTCTTTTGATTCGAGTGTACACAATAGCATGAATGAAGAAAAACGAAAGGATCCATGCAGTGCAACATTGGACAGAAGTACAAGGGACAGCATAACTTAAACTTATTTAAAACTGAACAAGAATAACTTAATAGAGCTGCCAAAGAAATTGAGAAAGCTTGCAAGATCAAGCAGCGAAAACAACATATATTCTTCTCTAAAATGAGAAAGATAACCAAATGCTGACTAGCATGCTGTTGCTGCTTCGAATGCAATCAGATTGACGTTTGGTCTCAACACCAGTATCTACATGCTCAATGAAGCCTTATTAAAAAAGTGGAGCTCAATCAAGGAATAATGTTTAACCAGTTTACGTGTAACTGCTTCAGAAACCTCCAAACCAACTGAATCAACATTTGTTCAAACTACAAGAAACCTATGGGAAACATCAATGCTTATTTGCCATTGATACTTTGAGCGAAGTAGAAGAACACATGCAAGTATGCAACTGGTGTATATTAAGTACCTTTTTCGCCATATTTCTTGTGGAGTGATCCCAACTCAGTATAGTTGGAATTTGTCAGACCACTGCAAGGATACCAAGTCAGGTAGGAAAACACACATAAAAAGAAGGGAGAAATTCATTAAAGAATCGGGAAATGATTATAAGAATTTTAACCATTGGGAAGCCACATTCACGATAAGCAGAACCTTCCCCTTGTATCTACTCAACTCCACATCATTTCCTCTCGCATCCTGCAAATTAAATTGTCGAATTAGAGATTTCAAATACAATAACTTTGAAAAGAAACCCAAGTATTTGAAAGTTCTCTTCTTCATATTCCAATTGCATCCATTTAAAAAAAAATCAAAATACTTTTTCCAAAGTTTCACATATAAACTATGCCATGTTTGATAAGAAAGAAAGGATGTCTGAGAGGAATGAGTTAAGGGTGGAAGATTAGACCTTGACGCTAAAGCCATGGACTGAGCTAGCGAGCTTGGAAGATGACTCTGCTGCACCCATCTCTGCTTCAAGAAATGTTGGTATGTTTTCCTGGACAAGGCACTGGAGAAAGGATTGCAGAAGAAAAGTGAAGTGATAATGCTTGGAACATGAAAAAAAGCAGAATTATGGCAACTGGCAAGTACCTATCATGAAATTTCTTGCTGCATTTCAGCAAAAATCCCATTTAAGAATTCTGCCTTTTTTGCTGTCCAGATGTTTTCCATTGATGCTAACACCAACCACAAAAAGAACTACTCATAAAAAAACAAAGAGAACTTGTGATATTTGAATGGGCTATTTAGGTATCACAAATATTTCAATGGCAGATATAATAATAAAATGAAAAACACTCACAATATTATATGCCTAAAAGAAAGTCATTCCTAAAATGGCCAGCACCTGCCATCATATAGATGCTAAGTATGTATTCTGATTTCCAAATGTTGAATCATGCAACAGTAGTGAAAAAGGATAGCATTCTTCCTATCCATACATACAGCTGAATTACAATTAAATTTTAATCTCATGCATCAATCCTAGGCTATTAAAAAAGAAGAAATTAATCGCAGAAAACAGGGTGTGAAATGTTCAGTAATTGCTATAGGGAATTTTGACTACAAGATAGCAGATCCATAGCTACATACAATTTTACGACTGTAGATGAGCGGACAGGGCACAAAACAAAGCAAGTGAGCTACTAAACATTGAATAACTAGATATTTTAGAAAGGATCAACACAGAAACAAAAACTAGGTCTGGCAATTATTCCCATAATTCAGCAACTGGTACAATTAACAGGCTCTCAAGTCCTGAACAAACACAGTTACAAATAGCAACAAAGTAAAGAAGACTACGGTAACAGAGGAAGCCTCTCTGGGGATTACAATGATAAGACCACCAAATAGCGGCTTATTTATAGCATAGAGTCGGTCGTTGCTGGCAACCGTCTGAAGAAGTTTACTGGTACTGAAGGCAACCTATGTCTGAACCTTGGGTGCCTCATCACATAGAACCCTCCTAATGCAGCAATAACTTGAAGCGTTGCAACATAGAGGACTATTGCTGCTATCAAACAAAATAGGCAGTTCAGAAACATTTAATACAGGAAGGTATGAAATCACTTATGCATGCAGGGTACAGCAAGATGAAAGAAATCAGTTTTTTCCTTTGTTCTGAAAATATGTAGACACTAACATGCATATATTTATTGCAAACTAGTCAATTTTGGCTTGGTTACAAACCGAACGCTATATTTATAACACAAATTTGGTATTATCCTAACTATAGCAGCATGTCAATTTGCAAAGATGATGGAAAATCATAAGTTGTTCACCAGCGTACCTATAAACAATAGGCAACAACAAACTCATCATTGGCAAATCATATATCAAGCACATCTTCAGGGAGCTTTGATTCCTACAAATGAAGAGGATAAACATCAGTCATAACTACACATGCCTCGCAGATGGCCTGTTTTCAACTTAGATGAACTATCTCTTTTCTCATGGAGCATGTTCGCCGATTGTGACCCTTATCCTTACACAGGCTACATTTGACCTAGATTTCTTTGTATTTGAAATTGACTTCAAATTTTTCTTCGGGGCCCCTCTTCCAGGCACATGCAAGGGATCCAGCACATTACTGAACGCTACAGAATCAACATCCGGGGCTTGTGGCAGCACCGGACCATACCTCTTGCCTCTGTTATCTCCTTCATTTGGCAGGTTCATAGCAACTTCATCCTGCAGAACGTGTTTCAACCGCTCATATGATTCAAGTGAATGAGATGTTGCGAAGGCTGCAGCTTGACTGATATTGCGTAGCTCACGGTACCTCTGTAGGCTTTCGGAATAGTCATACATGGTGCTCTTCCTTTTCGGAGGAAATGCACTCTTTGCCCCCATTGTCCACCTTTTCAAAACACAACAGTCTGGAAGCTTGTCTTCATCCAGATCGCCCAATACAAAGAAGATGTGTGAGCAGGGGGTTCCAATCGATTGTAACTTACCACAAGAACAAGAAATTCCCTTCAGATTGCCTTCATCACAAAATTGACATTTGACATAGTACATCATGTCTCCTTTATCCTTCCTGCCAACAATATACTCACTCATATTATGGCCATCTAGAATGTCAATCGAAAAACACTTCTTGGCTGCCTTTATGCTGAACTGCACCGTGGCAAAAACTGTTGGAGTGAACGATTTCACGGCTTCTATCTCAATAATTGAAGCATCTGGTTCTATGCATGCCTCAGATTGCAATGCATCAGTGTCCAACTTTGCCTCATTTGTGCGCAGCCCTAAAAGGCAGTGCTCCACGTGCTTTACCATGTCAAGCAGTGTCATTTTACGATCTAGACGCATATGAAGCCTAGAGTTTAGGCTCTCACTCCGTTGGTTGCTCCTCAGTCCTAAGTAGCACTTACCAGCATGATACGAAGCACACCAGATTTCCCTCATATCATACATCTGATACAACCATGACTCCTTATTTGTAACCTTATGCTTATCCAAAAATTCCTACCATTTTCTCTCGGTCTCTTCTATGGACCAACAATCATAAAGAAAACTCCTGAATTCATCCTTGACAACATCATCCTTAAGATTACGCACAATATTCTGCTCAATATGCCATATGCAGAGCCTATGCGATGAATTCGGCCAGACCAGCCTGATTAGCAAGGTCTCCATTAGTGATCACGGAGATCGGATGCTTCTAAATCATGGCCTCGGAAAATATACTCAACAACCACACATATGACTCAATATTCTCATGAGAAATAATTCCACATCCAAAAATAACTGTGCTTCGATGGTGATTCACCCCAACAAAAGAAACAAGGGGTAGGTTGTACCGATTAGTTTTGTAGGTGCTATCAAATACAACGACATCACCAAATGCTTCATAATCAAGCAGACATTGACTATCACACCAGAATAGTCCCTTCAGATGTCCTTCCCCATCAACCATGTACTTGAAAAAGAAATCAGGATCTCTGCGCTGAAGTTCCGTCAGGTAACTGATGACTGTTTGAGCGTCACCGATAGCAATTGTCTCCGCCTTATAGCGATGGCAGAAATTATACAAGTCCCTTGTTGTACACCCAACCTTATCATACCCACCATACTGCATTTCCAAAATATCCATTATCTTGTATTTGCGGATCCCAGAACTCTCCATATCCACAATCTTAGCTTTCTGCTCATCGCTGATTCTTCTATGTGAACGTAGCAGACAAGTAAGCTCTGCTGGCGCCATCAGATGGTTGTGTACATCGATGAAATCCTTCACATACCAGTGCCCTGTGATCTGATCTCGTGCAATCACAAATTTAGCAAGGCATCCAACACGGGTAATATTCCGCGGCTTCCGCTTCTTAATCGCCCTCTTCAGTTGCTTCTCATCACGGAAACCTTGACGACTGCAAACGAACTTCCGAAGAGTCATCTCATTGTGGCCATTGTCCCACTCACAATAGCTTTTCCTCACACTAAATCCTTTCTCAAAACCGTAGTTGTTATAGAACTGAAATTCTTCTTCTTCATTAGCAAATAACTTCTTGACAATTTCATTGTACTCCAGCAAAGACTCAAGATCTGACATTTCCTCCTGTATAGATGCTTGTATATTATGCAACAGGGAACAGTAAATTCCAACAAGAAAAGAGATGTGCAAAAGAATTTTTGTGATCATGCTGTAATAGTCCTGAAAAGAATTTTTATGTATCAGTTTAAATATTTATGAAACTTTTGAGTGTGATCATGCTGTAATAGTCCTGAAAAGAATTTTTGTGAACTACAGTCAGGCGCTAAGTTACACAAGCCAAGCACTAAGTCAGAACCTAGCAGGCTTAAGGAAAAAGAGTCCAATTCGCAAGATAAGTACTACATTGAGTTACTACTTGGAGGATAATTGGAAACGCCTATGTGTACTTGCATTATGGATTGGAATAATGGCCGGACTGTTCACTTGGAAGTTCATGCAGTATCGCAACAGGTATGTCTTTAATGTGATGGGCTACTGCGTGACCACTGCAAAAGGCGCTGCTGAAACCCTGAAACTGAACATGGCAATTATCCTCCTCCCAGTATGCCGTAACACCACCATTACTTGGTTGAGAAATACAAGGGCTGCACGGGCATTACCATTTGATGATAATATAAACTTCCACAAGGTTAGTCATTAGTTTGTCAGTGCCTCTTTTTATCCTGCCAATATAGTTTCAGAGTTTCATGTTAATGAGTTAATTTATACCTAAATCAGTTAATTTAGGACCGAAAGGAAGTAAATGGGCATTTGCATCATCTGTTCATGTTGATGCAGGATATTCAACTTTATTTTCACGTGCTTAAACTTATTTTTCTAAAAAAAAAGACCATGTACTTAGTGAGTCTGAATATAGGTGTTTTTTTAGCAGAAAATACAGCAGGGGAGGCTCCCACTGTAGAAGTCTGAATATAGGTGTTTGCCCTTCTTGTACCTTTTATTCTATGTGTGTACTTATTGTACCAATTCATTGTGAGCCAAATAAATTTATTCAGTTTATCTAAAAAAAAGTATGTTCAGTTACTCATGTCCAGTGGGATGCTTAATTCTGTAACAGTTTATTTATGAATTATATGCAGAGCATAACAATTACGCAAAACACAAAATGTATTCTGGTTGATGAAGTGATCCATCCTCTCTGTACAGAAACACATCTAGTATTTCCTCTCTTTTTTTTTTGCCTTCAATGATAAAATATGCTTGCTCATCTCCAACTACCAAAGAATAGCTTTATCATAGTAGAAGATGGCCTATACTTAGTGGCTACAGGGATTTGAATTACATGGAAAGCTACTCACTAGATGCAACATATGAAATATGAGACTTTGACTAAGAAAACTAATAAAATAATTTGTTTTGTTGTTTTAATGGGCAGACTATTGCAGCAGCAATCGTTGTTGGTATAATCCTCCATGCAGGGAACCACCTTGTGTGTGATTTTCCACGGCTTATACATTCATCAAATGAGAAGTATGCTCCTCTGGGCCAGTACTTCGGTGAAACAAAGCCAACATACTTTACATTGGTCAAAGGAGTGGAAGGCATCACTGCTGTAATTATGGTTATCTGTATGATTATTGCTTTCACTTTAGCAACACAGTTATTTTATGTATCAGTTTAAATATTTATGATACTTTATAAGGTGGGTATTCAGTCGTGAATAGCGAGAACTAAAAATAAAATTGGAATCCAAGAATGCAGGTTGCCAAGGTGGCACTCGTAGAAAACAGCTAACTAATATCTAATATGATCGGAGTAGGTTACTAAAGTGTAGACCAGATCGTTTGGGACTTCACTAACATATTGAGTAAACTATCTAACACAAGGCAAATCGATCCGGTCAATTTCGATTTGGCACTTTTGGGACCCCACTAACACATTGAGTAAACTATCTAACACAAGGCAAACCGATCTGGCCAATTTCGATCTGGCAACACAGCAGCCTATGAGGAACACCAAGTGCCTACCCAAATCAAAATTGCACTGCCTAGATCTGAGTATTGCTTGTGCGTCAATATTTGCTTTGCTACATGGATTCACGGTAACGGCAAGATTACAAATATAAGACATGGATTCAGCACTAGACAGTAGACAGGAGCCCAAAAGATGCAAGCATAATACAGAAGCATTCGATCACGAGGCGACCACGACACGTGCTAGGGCGAATGAGGAGCAACGGATGCGCGCACCTTCAAATCGATCGCGTCCGGTGAGAGCACGATCGAGCCGAGCGGGCCGGTGACGACGAGGTTCGGCCGAACTGAACCGAGGCGGAGCGCGGCAGGGGCATGCTCGGATCGATCTCGGATGACGCCGCGCTAAGCGATGGCGTCCCCGAAGCAATGGCAATGGCGAGGGCGAGGTGGCGGCGGCTAGGTCTTGTGCGCAGCCTCGCGTCCTTGGCGGCGGCGGCGGCGTACAGCGAGAAAAAGTTGTGCTCGTGCGTCGCCGCCTTGTAGTCGTGGAGCAGGAGAGGAGCGTCCTTGGTGGCGGCGGTGCGTGTGGGCGAGGGGTGCCGGGGGGAGGAGGGAGGAGCGACCGGTGGTGGCGAGGGCAGGCCGGTGGCGGCGGCGCCGCGCGATGGCGAGGTGCCGAGGGCAGGGAAGCCTCGCGTCCACGGAACTGCTTGGGCGAGGCGTGCGGGTTCGGTCGCGCGTGGGGGAGGGGTAGCGGGGGGAGGGAGCCGCAATTACCGTATTAACCTTCCACTCATAAAATTAATTAGCGCTAATTAATTGCTTAGGAACTAAGAGAAACCAAGAAGTACCCCCAACCACTGTAAAAGAGCTCTAAGAAAAAATGTTAGCAGAATGACGAAAACCATTAAGTTGATGAAAACCATTAAGAAAAAAGTTTAAGGATTGATTGCATTCGAACTTTACAACCTCATCAATAAGGACTCTCCCAACTATCTTTGAAATCATATTTTGTTACTTGTTGAGATGATTTTGGCTGAGCAAGACAAATCAGTGTGGTTAATTATATAAAGGTAAGATATCATATCAAACTTACCTAACCATTCTCATTCTGTACAAAAAATCACCGCAATAAAAAGAAAAATAGTCTGTACAATCAGTGATAGAAAAATGAGATCTGTTAGCGGAATGACGAAAACCATTAAGAAAAAATGTTAGCGGAATGACGAAAACCATTAAGTTGATGGAAACCATTAAGAAAAAAGTTTAAGGATTGATTGCATTCGAACTTTACAACCTCATCAATAAGGACTCTCCCAACTATCTTTGAAATCATATTTTGTTACTTGTTGAGATGATTTTGGCTGAGCAAGACAAATCAGCGTGGTTAATTATATAAAGGTAAGATGTCATATCAAACTTACCTAATCATTCTCATTCTATCGATGTTATTTTACTAATGTGTTTCCTGCTGAGGATGTTATCTGAGACACTATACAAAATCATTCTATCGTTGTTATCCGTTATTAAAATCTGTTTTCCTATTGAGGATGTTATCTAAGACACTATCTGAAATCTGTGTAGTGAGATCCATACCAAAAGTACGTATAGAACGTGGAAAGGGCAAAAGGCCACAAGATTTTGTAAATCATATATACTGTGATAGTTAAGCTACTCATTCTTATAGTTTGCTAGTGAAATCAAAATTTTAACTCATTTTTCTAGGTATTAACATCACATTGTTGTGACTATGGATTGTACTAGTTTCAATGAGTTGTACGCAGTGTCCTATTATTTTTCCTCACGTTGGCGTGGTGAACTTATACCACCGACACAATGCTATTGCTCTTTCTTGTTATTTTGTCTTTTCTCATTGCATTGTTTCATTTTATAATGTTAAGTGATGATCATTATGATCATGTGGATGTCTTGGTCCTCTGTGTTAATGTTGTATTAAGTGATGGCTCGTCTCCCACGTCGCACAACCTCCACATTTAGTTTCTTTTTTCACACACCAATAACGCTTATTTTGTTTTAAAAAATTCCTTGATGGCTTCTATTTGTTGGCTTAGTTTGGTTAGCTAATGTCGCTCCCAACACAAAAACTATGAGATAGTTCTATACTTATAGAAACTACACATAAAAACTATAGTCCTAATAGAGAGAAGGGGGTGGGTTGGTGTCTGTGAAGGAAAATATCTCATATGAGGTAATATGATAAGTAAGGAAAATATCTTTCGATTGGATCTATATCTAACATATATGTATGATCTAACTTTCCTATTTGATGAAAAAATTGTGACACGCAAATGGGATCTAAAGTGCCTTTCCTCTAACATGTTCTCTTTTTTTAAAATACTAGCAAAAGTGTCCGTACGTTGCAACGGGAGAAAAAAAATATTGTCAGATACTTATGGGAAACAAAGACATGAATACTATATAGTTATTTATGCTTTATTACCCTTTCTATAAATTTTAATAATTTTTTATTTTATGATGTGAAGACACACATAATACTAAACCTATATCGAATTAAAATACAATATTTATAGATTGTATTGGTCTGTTAAAGTGCTCAATATTTTAGTTGATGGTTTGATTAGCTAGACTATTGGCCGATCCAAGTTTTAAAAGAATAGATTTTGTTTCTAATAAAAACTAACCATCAATGTGCTTCAACGGAAGGTCCTTGCACATCCATGTGCGCCGCCATGGTCAAAGTGCTTGGCGCGTGCCGGCTGCCCGTTGCCCGATCAAGTAGCGCCTAGATGTCGCGGAGGAACGAGGAAGTTGAAGCCGTTGGTCTGCCCCTCCCCTATCTCTCCCATGTCATCGTTGGCAATCGCGGTGGGGTCCTCGAACAGGTCCTAGAGACGGCGAAGGCATGGCGACTTTGTCCTCGCCAAAGAGCATGACTGGTTGTCACAGCACGCGCAGGCACCGGATGACCTCCTCCCTCAGGAGAGATTCCTAGGAGCAGCGCTCTATTCGCGACGCGTCGGCGTCAGCGACTTTGGCTTCTTCGACGCCGCGAGCGAGGCCACCTTGAACATGCCCAGATCGTGGCCAGCCTTGTCGTCCTACACGTCGCCAAGGAGTATGCACGGGTGTCCTATAGAGGCCAGTATATTTTATGGGTTTCTATATATAATTTTTTATCGGTAAGGAGAAGCACAAGTGAGAGGTTTTGATGCAACGTGATCGAGTTGGTTCATATACTGTGCATGGTGCCTTGTTTCCAAAATAAACACAAAAGGAATCCGATCGAAACATCTTGTATTTGATTAGGATTCTAGTTATATTCAAGTTATTTAAAGATGCCATACATATGTCATATATATATAACACGAGCTATAGATAGACGTGCAGATAGACAATTTCCATATTTACTGAGTTAGTCAGAGGAAGACGGTAAAAAAAATGGATGAACTAAAAAATGGGCTGAAATTTTGCCTCTTCTCCAACAACTAAATCTCCTATCTCCTATAACTAAAAAGAACAAAGCGTGGACACTTTTTGGTGCGACATTTGTTTTGGGTCTGCTTCTTCACCCCCTGCGACCGCGACTTCCCTCCAGCCACCGCGACTTCCCCCGTGCGATCCCTCTCCGCGCCGCTCCTCCCTTTCCCTCTCTCTCCTTCCCTCTCGCGATCGATCTGATCCCTCATGTCATCGTTCGCCTCCATCGCGCACCGTCCTCCTCTTCCCCTCGCGCCGTCCTCCACCTCCACCACACGCCCTCCGCTTCACCCCCGTGCCGCCCCTCCCTCTCCCTCCCTCTCTCTCTCTCTCCTTCCCTCTCACACTCGGATCTTGCTCAGCACTCGCAGAGGCGCGCTGCGATGGGCCTCACAACGGACCTCCATGGCGGAGCATAGCAGCAGGGGGACACCGTTGTCGCACCCCGAGAGGAACTCGGGACCCCACGCCCGTCGTTGCTCATGAACTTGTATGGTGCATTTGAATGTTCATTTCATATGTTTGCTTGCATGGCACAAGTTTTAAATTTCAATATTCATGCTTATGTGGTGTATGCTAGTTGTAGGTTTGAATGATGAAATGAAAATCTAGCATGCATAGGTTATCTAGTGATTTCATTTCCGAGTGTTTCCAAGTGGTATCAAGCTAACCATGGTGCTAAGGATGGTATAATGGTGCACTCTGATTGGTATCACACTTCAAAGGTCCATCTTTTATACCTTAGCATTATTTGGTAGACATTGTCTCCTATATTTCCTATCTAAGCATATGTGCAAGCTACAATCCAAACTCTTAGCACATATGTAGGGGGAGCAATTGCTACCATTTGAGGTTCATGAAACTTGTCCATATCCTTTAGCACATGGTAAATATGCTTGGGCAATCAACATGGATTCAATTGAATTTCAATTCATATATTTGTGAAAGGGTTGTCATCAATTACCAAAAAGAGAGAGATTGAAAGCTCTAGTTTGGTTTTGGTGAATTGATGAAACCCTAAGTGATAACCTAGTTTATCAAGTGATCATGAGATAGGTAGCACATTCCAAGTGGTGAAGCAAATGAAGATCATGACATGATGATGGTGATGCCATGGTGATGATCAAGTGCTTGGACTTAAAAAAAAGAAAGAGAAAAACAAAAGGCTCAAGGCAAAGGTATAAATGGTAGGAGCTTTTTATTTTGGTGATCAAGACACTTAGAGAGTGTGATCACATTTAGGTACGATAGCTGTACTATTAAGAGGGGTGAAACTCATATCGAAATGCGGTTATCAAAGTGCCACTAGATGCTCTAACTCATTGCATATGCATTTAGAATCTAGTGGAGTGCTAACACCCTTGAAAATGTTTGTGAAATATAATAACACATGTGCACAAGGTGATACACTTGGTGGTTGGCATATTTGAGCAAGGGTTAGGAACTTCACCGGTGGAGTGTCCTAGATAGAAAAGACGGAGGTCACTGTAAGTGACCGGACGCTGGTCTCGGTTGGACTGGCACGTCCGGTCAGTGGTAGCAGAGGGCGCACAGTGTCGGTCTCTGACCGGAAGCTGGGTCACTTAGTGACCGACGCTGATAGGGTGCGTCCGGTCCTGCTAACGTGGCAGCGCACAGGGGAGTCGCCGTGTGACCGGACGCTGGGTGTGTCCGGTCGAGCATGACCGGACGCGTCCGGTCGTGAAAAATCATTTTTGGATGCTTACTAGAAATGACCAAACACTGAGGTCCAACGTCTGGTCACTTCACAGCAGCGCGTCCGGTCAACACTTGACCGTTGAGATCGAGCGCTCAGTATTTGAAGAGAGGGGACACGTGGCGTGCATCACACGACCGGACGCTGGGGTCCAGCGTCCGGTCAATATGACCAGAGCGTTCGATCACCCCGTGTTGTGCCCAGTGAAGGGGTACAACGGCTCTATTTCATGGGGGCTTCTATTTAAGCCCCATGGCCGGCTCAAGCTCACTCTCTTGGCCATTTACATTGACATAGCAACCTTGTGAGCTTAGCCAAAGCCCTCCCACTCATCTCCATCATTGATTCATCATCTTTGTGAGATTGGGAGAGAATCCAAGTGCATTGCTTGAGTGTTTGCATCTAGAGGCACTTGGTGTTCGTGTTTCGCTGTGGGATTCACTTGTTACTCTTGGTGGTTGCCACCACCTAGACAGCTTAGAGCAGTGAGGATCGTCGAGCGGAGGTTGGTGATTGTCTCTGGCTCTAATCATAGTGATTGTGAGGGGTTCTTGACCTTTCCCCGACGGAGAGCCAAAAGGTACTCTAGTGGATTGCTCGTGGCTTGTGTGATCCTTATCTTGTGTTGGTTGTGCGGCACCCTATTGAGGGTTTGGCGTGTGATGCCAATTAGCGCGTGAACTTCCAAGTGAGTGAATCGCCACAACGAGGACTAGCTTGCCGGCAAGCAAGTGAACCTCGGTAAAAAATCATTGTGTCATCATTTGATTCCGAGGTGATTGGTCTTCATTGTTATTCATTCTTGTGATTGATTGGCTCCTTCCTCGACTCGGCGGTATAACTTTCTTGCTCACTCTCATTACATTACCGCAAACTAGTTGTCAAGCTCTTTTAGTGTTGCTAGTTGTGAGAGCTTGTTAGTTTGGTTAGTGTGGCTCTTTAGTTAGCTTTTGAGAGCACACTAACTTAGTGTAGTGTCATAGCTATTGTGTGGATAGAAACTATATAAACTAGAATTGTGGTAGGTGGCTTGCTATTTTAGTAGGCTAGCGCAACACTTGCTTCGCCTCATAATTGTCTAACCAGTTTGTTAAGTGTTGTTGTAGAAAATTTTAATAGGCTATTCACCCCCCCTCTAGCCATTAGGACCTTTCAGTTGGCTATTTAGTTATTTTGTACCAACTAATTCTAGGTTGCCTGTAAAATGGATCTGCAGCTGGTGATGCGGAATATTTGTTGAGGCTATGGAGGCCCTCTGCATGTATGCTCCTCTTTAATATTTGGTAGCCTACATTGATCTTAGAAATCATATTCTTCATGGATTCACCATAGATGCAACCATATGGTTTGGTAGGATATGGTCTTGGAAATGCAACCATACAAGATTTCAACTGTAATTTCACCATCTATGTATGTATTCTTGCTAATTAATTAATTTGGCATCATTGGACTTATGGTCTGAACTTTCCTAACTTAGTGTGCAAAATAAAGCAAATTTCTCTCCATCTTCATCTAAATAATGTGTTTTAGATTAGAAGATGCCTGCCAGGTTGCCTCATACTGTATTGGGAAGTTCTCTGAGATGAAACTTGTGAGTTAGTTTCAGAAGATGTCTGGCTGGATGCTTTATGAATTTGTTTGACGCTATACAATAAGATTTTAGTTCCTAAAAAGAAAAATACTACCTCATGGAGATGGAATCGCTTAGTGCTGATCAAACCAGAATTCAGCATCAGTGAGCACATATTCTAGATTAAGAATTTATTTTATGGTCTTGGAAATGCAACCATATAAGATTTCAACTGTAATTTCACCATCTATGTATATACTCTTGCTAATTCATTAATTTAGCATCATTAGACTTCTGGTCTGAACTTTCCTAACTCTGTGTGCAAAATAAAGCAAATCTCTCTCCATCTTCATCTAAATAATGTGTTTTAGATTTGAAGATGCATGCCAGGTTGCCTCATACTGTATTAGAAAGTTCTCTGAGATGAAACTTGTGAGTTAGTTTCAGAAGATGTCTGGCTGGATGCTTTATAAATTTGTTTGACGCTACACAATAAGATTTTGGTTCATGAAAAAAAATACTACCTCATGGAGATGGAATAGCTTAGTGCTGATCAAACCAGAATTCAGCATCAGTAAGCACATATTCTAGATTAAGAATTTATTTTATGGAGGTGCTTCGATGTTTAATAACTCTGGTCACGATACAACTTCCTTTATTATTATTCTATTTACTTTTTGAGGAAGCGGTACTTATCTTCTGTTCTAGGAAAAATAGAGCACCAGCAGCAGCATCTCCAACATCTCAAAAGTTTTCATTTAGTGTCGCCGCCGCTGTGATTTCTGGTTTTGATAAGCACCTATGTTTATCAGTAGTTGAGGTTGCACGGTTGTTGGAGGAGGCAAGAGCAGTTCTGGAGTAGGAGTGCGGTGCTTCTCATCTTGATACTATTGGTGTGTACATTAACCTTGCTGGAATCTATGATGCCATGGAAAGGTCGTGTCATAACTTGTTCTTCTGCAACCTAGAGTCATTTTTAGCAACTAAGTCAACAACACAACACTTAGCTGGTGCTCGAAAGCTCCAGGAGCTATTGCTTTTGGACACACCTCTGCTGCTGCATCAGGTTGCTACTGAATTTACTTGACCATGCTTATCTAGTTGTTTCGTTTAGCTATTTTGGGGGTGCACAGATTATACTTGCTACTAGACAGTGACCATGCTTGCATTTTTATCCATAGTGCACAGATAGTTTCAGATGCACTTCTAAAGATTGTTCCTTATGTGCTCATATGAACACCGGAGCTGTGGCCAAGTGTAGTGTAAGCTACATTCTACATGCTATGTGTTTGTTAAAATGACTACACATAACTAGATGCTAAATTAGCCCTCCTGATTTAGAACACATGTTTGTGCCAATTCACCCCTCCCATTAACTACCATCTCCACCACATGGTTTAGTGCCATACTGTCAAGCAAGATGGCATATTCAGATTTTGTGAAATACACTAGCAAATCTGTAGTTGCTTGTATTGTGACTCTATCCTTTAAAACTTCATTCGTGTCAAGATATCAGCTATTCTATTCTTTAGTACCAAGTAGAATGAATATAAAAACTATATCCAGAAAAGGTATGCATACACAAAGATAAGTATTGAATTTGATTTAATTCAAAACATCGCTTTAGATAGTGGTTTTGGTTTTATAAAAGTACATATTTCATTTTTTTACTAGAGTGTCCAGATGTCTGCTGCCGTTAGTGTTCGTAGGAAAGGTAATATGTAATGTTTGCAACTGTAACCTCGGGCAGGATGCATCGAAGGTGGCCCTGGGTGAGGAGGCTGGCGCAGTATGAACCTGGAAGGAGGTCAAGCCTGCAAGCAAGGTCGCTGACATCTTCAATCATGGAAGGATGCCCTTGCTAGGACCCAATCTATGAGCTTACAACGGTTACTGTGAGTGAAACTGAAACCTACCTCTCAAGGTACTTCTGATTTTGGTAGTAATTTTAAGAAATTAACTACAGTATGGATTGACTATTTATAATACATTGTTTCGGTGGAGGTGAAATTTTATGATGTATTGAGCATTTAGTTTCTGAATCCACAATTTTTTCATTTAAACTCTGTATTTTATTTGTGCCATTTGAAGAAAACAATCATTGCGATTAGTATTTCGTATATGAGTTCTCAAATATTTTTTTGGCTGTTGCTAAGTGTGAAGATCATCTTTACTAACACACTATTTTTTTAATTGTAACTCTTGCTTCATAAGTACGTATCTACATTTTCTTTATGTAGAGATAGTATTGGCATTTACTTTATGTAGAAGTAGTATTGGCAATCTGCATTTTTTCCAATACAAGACCTGAAGGATCAGCGAGAGCAGTTCCTTTTTTATGAAATGCTGGCATGAACACCTACAGGGTCGTGGTGTTCCTGGAGGGTGCTGGAAACATGCATGATATCATCCTTGATGGCTCCTTCATGCTTCTAGTGACACAACAGAGTGAGCTTTTAGCCATCTTCGTTGATCCATAAAGGCATGGTTATGAAAAATTAGGAGCATCATCCCCAGTTTTATTTGTTATATACATCAATTAAAAAGGAAATTTGGATCACTGATAAATGGATGTAGCTTAGTATTTTTGACACAGCTAAATAATGATTATAGAGAGCCTTTAAGTTTCATTGGAATGGATGTGATGGTACGAGTGTTTTCCTTGCTAAATTGGATGGTTTGGTTGTGTAAAATAAGGTTATGCAGAGATCTATATATATTTGGTTCGGTTGGAGAGGGTGTATATTAATTTTCTCACTGTTAAATTAAAGCTTCTTAACATACTGAGAGTAATACAAATGTGCTAACCATCAGATTCACTCATATGTATCTAACTTCCTTTTCATTAGCTTTTATTTGTTTCATTAATGTTTCACTGTCATGTCCTTGTTTTTACTTGTGCAGCTATTATTATTATTATTATTCCCTTTCTAAAACTAAGGTCGCTGATTGCAACCAGTAGCCTATGCAAGCTTGTCAAAATGGCAGATCATGACCAGCTATGTGGACACACTGGCGGTGTCGTCCCAATAGGCAGTGACTGTTGAGATGGTAATTTTTTTGTTCAAGCACAGCATTATGAACAACTGTGGCTAGAGTTGGTGACCCGTCATGCCATCCGCCCTCCCCGTGAACCCGAGTGTCCAGTCCTAGGTGTTCAGAAGAATTGCAATTGTAATCATGAATCACATGTTTTAATCTGCTTCAAGGCAATGCAAGTTATTTCTATATTTACGCCAGCCTGCAAATTCCACAGTAAGGTATGCGGTTATGGCATTCAAATTCCAACTATGATTTGGTTTACAAGATTGATTTATTAACTAGCAGTGCTTCTGGGATATTTGGGGTTAAATTTATTTTTGATTAATTCATGTATATGAAGACTAACTGATGTGCTGCTAAGGTACCAGGCTGCTGGGAAATTTGGGTTTAAATTTATTCTTATTTAATTCATGTATATGACGACTAACTGATGTGCCGCTAAGGTATCAGGCTAAGAGAAAGAGAAGATCAGTAAACCAGCAAACTCCATTAATGAAACATGCGGCAATGACCTTACTTGTCAAATTAAAATGATACTATGAAACCACTTATATTTTGACAGAAAGACAATTTTGGAAGAGAGAAATAGTAGTGCACCGCCTTCACCATTTACCACGGTTGGCTTTAGGAAATAATCCAATGAGCCACTATACTGTTTTAACCACGTTTATAAACCCTGCTCGATATATGTTTGAGTTGAGAATTAGTTTTTTAATGCCTAATTTAGTAATGGAGTCACTATATAATGGACTTGCATATTGTGCCATGTACCCATTGTAAATGGTTTTTGCTTGCTACCCCGTATGGGTATGTTGAAATAAAATCATGTATGGGGCTATTTCTCGTATTGTCATAATGTTAGAAAGGTAACAATACAAGTTTCTAAACTCACAAGAACATATGTGATGTCCCTTCTCTAACGCTTTTTTTGCCTTCATCTTAAGTAGGCCCAGATTGTAATCCTGCAATGGCAAGGCGACGACAACACTAAGACACGAGTACACAAGCATGGTGAGGTGGAGCTCTGTTAGAGATGCAAACATGTGGATCTAGGGTTAAGAAGAGCGGTGTTGGTATGAAATTTGTCTTATATGAGAACAAATTAAAATCTCAGTGTATCACTTTATTACGAGGGAATTTAGACATTTGGTATCATCTACCTATGAGCTTTTTTGTAAGAATGACATACACATTCAAGCCTGAATCATCATTGTATTATTTTGTTGGACAATATTATCGTGTGAAAAAATCCCTCGGGTCGTCTACCAAACCCTGCAACCCCTTCCCTCCAAATGCCACCCCCTGCCGACCCTACCTCAGTGATTCTTACAAAATGCCACCTGACAATTAGTGTCCAATCGCGCTCCCTCTCCGTCCCCACGATCCCTCTCCCTCGTGCCTCCGCGCTCGCCCACGCCATCTCCTGCTCTCCCCCCTTCCATGAAGCCGCGCCGCCGCCGCAAGCCCGTGCTGAGAAGGAGAAGGCCCGCCGACGGAGCGCCGAGAAGCAGAAGAACCGCTGAGAAGACCCTCGCTCGAAGTCGTCGTTCACACCCGCGCCGTCGTCCTTGCCTCGCCCCGATCAGCCGAATATCCTAAAGCCACACATATTTATACGGTGAGTATAACATACTTTGTTATTAGGTTTTGTGATAGATTTTTCAAGACACGTAGTATTACCCATGTGACAGGCATTAATATTAACATATATACTCGAACCTGTGTATAGGATGGTATGGAGATGCGACGTAACTTATTCGTGGATTTATTGACGCACAAAAGAAATGAATATCAGAGATTTCTTCCTACCGATATAAAACATTATCTTAGCCGCATCACGAAAAGGTATGTACAGTAGAGTTGGTGAGCCTGCGATGCCGCTCTCTCCGTGACTATGTTTATTTCACGAACTTTGCTATTTGGATTAAATGTCACTTTAACGTCAGTATTTAATTTCACAATATTGTTATCTTATCGTGCGATCCATGTGTTTTTAGTATAAAAGTTTTGCTGTTCCGTAGCAACGCATGAGCACGCTATCTAGTTGTTATTAGAAAAATAAATATAGATAGAAACTGAGAAATATTGGGGAAAAGAAAAATAACAGAAAATTTTCATGGAACGAACAACGTAAAAACAAACAGGAGATATAAAAATGTGGAAAGAAGAAAACGCGTAAAATATAAAACCTAAAACCAGAGATACTCTAGAAAAGAAAAATAATAGGGGAAATTCACGTAATGCACAAGAAAAAAAGGACGTAAAATATGACGTGAGTTGTAGAAACAGAAGCAAATCTCCTTCCATTCTCGTCAGCTTTTATAAAGTGGTATACACAGGGTATTAGAGAGAGGGAGGAGACATCATCGATGTTCCTTTAAAGACTTTTTACAAATCCGTTATTGCCCATTGAGTGTCTTCGGATTTGCTATTGGAGGTGGATGTGCGTCGTGACTCTGCCTCGGAGGTGATAGATTCAATATAGATTCACATCGGATTTGGACTCGGGCTAGTAGTTGTGAACGGAAATTATTAGTAGGGTAAAGTTGGATGAAAATTTAGGGTGGCAAGAAATTTTGCCTCTTTAGTATTAGGTATAGAGAAGTATGAAAAAATCAAACATTATTTATGTTCTATTTGGATTGACTAAAATAAGTTTTTATTCACTAAAAATACTCTAGTTGATCCAAACATCTCAACTTGTAGTCCACCTTAAAACTTATCTTGAACTATTCAACCACGCACCCTATAAAAGGCTATTAACCAGCTCTCTAGAGCTATTACAACATAAAAAAAATGAGCTGATCTAAACAGAACCTTAGTTGTAACATGTTCTCTCCTTTTTTTTTCTTTGTTCTTGTTATTTCACTATGGTATAGTACTTGCCCCATGTCACAGTAATGATGATAAATGAAAGATAATTGGCTAGAAATAATGAAGTGTAAGCTACAACTATCACATATGAACTCAATAAATCGACCATTATCATGTCCACCGTGTTCGTGAGAACTTAATTTACAACGTACTACGAACACATGTCACATATTTTTTCCAAATGGCTTGGGCCTTGCTCGCTAGACGCTAGAGGCCACAACTATATATGTATATGTAGCTTGAGGCATGCCAACCCTGCCTCGAAGCACGATTTTTTTGGCCCTAGTGTTGTGCGAGCCCAGGCTGGTCCGGCCGACATACAAAGTCATGCCTTGGCCACACCCTAGGCACGTAGGGTTGGCACGACACGACTTGCTAAAACACTTTAGGCCATAAAGGCCCACTAGTCGGTATATATATAGCTGCTCTAATTTCAAAACCTAACTCGGACTATCTATCTATCAGCTGCCGTAGTCGTGAAAGGGCATGTAGCCTAGTGGTTACAAGAGCCTTAGTAGCACCTCAGTTCTTGGGTTCGGCTCGCCGTGGGAGCAAATATTTCACGATTTAACGACGTTGTGCTTTCAGTGGTAGGTGATGTTCCTGTCGGCAGCGAGACGCGTGTAATGACTTCGTCAATCTTAAGGATTTGTCAGTCCAGTCTTCAAAGATGCTCATAGGGTAGGGATTACGTGCGTTCTATGGGTGAGTATGTCTACATTATGGGTGAAGTATGTACTCCTTCCGTCCCAAAAAAATATTATTTTTTACTTTCAAACATCTTGTTTGACCATCCGTCTTATTCAAATTTTTTATATAAATATCATATATTTTGTTATGACTTATTTTATCATTATAGATACTTTAATAATAATTTATTTATTTTGTAATTTATATAAAATTTTTAAATAAGACAAACAGTTAAACACGACGTGAAAGTAAAAAACGTCATTTTTTTTTTGGAGGGAGGGAGGATTCATTATGAGTGTCTCGTGTAATTAAAAAAAATATCAGCCGCCGCAGCCGCTCGGACTCGCGCACCTCGGATCCTTGCGCTTCCGCATCCCTTCTTCCCCTTGCGGTTCCCTCTCCTCCGCTCTGACTCGCGCGGCTCCTCGCCTTCTCGGTCCTTGGACAGACACGCTCCCACATCCCTTTCCTTCTCGCATGGGTTTGCTCTCCTCGACTCGCGCAGCCGTGAGGACGCCGGCGTGGCCGCGCGGGGCACCGGCCTCGAGCGCGCAGGCTATGTGGACGCCGACGCGGGGCACCGACCTTGAGCCGCATGCCACGAGGGCGCTGCTGGCCTCGAGCGCTCCGGTCGCGAGGGCGCCACCACGGGGCACCGGCCGCAAGGGCCTTCCTTCCCTTGCTGGCAAGTGGCAACATGTAAAGTGCCTCTAGCTACCTGCTAAACTGGTCTTGCTTCTTGGTCCGACCTGGCCCGAAAAGCAGCGCATAGTGTCGTGCCTGGGCCACTGGTAAGGCCAGCGGCCTTTGATGACCGAGATAGCTGTCCGATATTTTTTTTTCTAAAATTGTTTTAATTATTTAATTGGTTTGTATTTATTTTAATTATTTAATGGGTTTATATATATTTTAAAAATCAAGGGCTACGATTCGATATAAATCCGTCTATGAGATAACGTGGAGTATCGTAGCTTGCCGTCACTTGATTTTCCAAATCAAGTGAGTTGATGGATAGTAAAGACAGAGAAGCCACTTTTGGCCTCTTCTTCACTCACGGATCATCATCATCTAATTAACGACAAAGGCGCAAAAACGCGCTCTCTGGTCCCTTTAATTTTGATGAGTATCAGAGAGTGCTAGATTGTAGGTAGTACAAATTAAATGGGAATTACAAAATTACACTAGGTACATTGTGGTTGTGGGCAAGCTCATCATGAAACAAAGAATTCCATCCATCGGTCAGAACTCAAAAGGCGGTGCAGTTTGTGGGCAGGCCGGTGATGTGATCGACGGCGACGAGCTCCTTGGCAGCGCATTCAAGCACGTCCTGGCCGAGCTTGGCGCCGGCGGCCTTGAGCCCCTTGAGGGACACGGCCTGGTTGAAGAGGTTGAGGACGGGCAGCTTGGACGCCGGCGGCATCTTGCCAGCCGGCAGCAGCGTGGAGAAGTCGTCGGCGACGAGCGGCACCTCGAAGTCCGTCTTGTCGTGCTTGAGCACGTTGCCCTTGGCGCTGATGTGCGCGCCGGGCTCCATGTGGTTGGTCGAGAAGCTCGTCTGGCTGGGGAAGTTCGGGTAGAGGCTGACGTAGCCGCGCAGGTACATCATGTCGATGAGGAACTTCTTCCACGACGCCTGCCAGCCGTTGGTGCGCGACTTGGGGATCTGCACGGGGTTCTGCTTGGCGTCCTCCGTGAAGCGCGCCGCCATGTAGGCGTAGAACTCGCGCCAGTGCTTGGGGAAGAAGACGGCGCCCCAGCTGCAGGGGAGCTGGTGCAGGTAGGGGGTGTTGGGGTGCACCTTCTTGAAGAACTCGGTGGCGTTCCACTTGGGACGCTCCTTCACCACCTCCACCAGCCGCGGCGTGTAGAGCGAGATGGACGACAGCTCCGGCAGCGACACGGCCGGGGTCGTAGTGGTAGGCCAGCAGCGCGTACTTGATCCAGAGGTAGTAGTAGGGGGACACCTCGATGTCGTCCTCGAGCAGGAGGCCGTAGTCGTCGTCGGAGGACGGGTACCAGCTCTCGCTCACCGCCCGGATCAGCCCGCCCTGGATGATCCGCCGCCGGAGCGTCTTGGGCCCGTGCGGCCAGTCGAAGGAGTTGACCACCTTGAGCGTCGCCGCGTCCACGCGGCTGTCCATGTTGAAGCTGATGGGCACCTCGTCGCCCAGGTAGTAGGCGCTCCGCAGCGACGTCAGCAGACGCAGCAGCGACTTGGCGCGGTTCTGCGTGATGATGTTCACCGAGATGCGCATCCGGTTCCAGTCTGCGGAAGATCAGATCGAGCGATCAGCTTGTTGCGATGGCGTGTGGCGGCGTGCAAACGATGCAGAGATGCAGGTGCTTACTTGGCAGTGAGGCGGGCTTGAGGGTGGCCATCCAGAGCACTTTGGAGACGGAGGTCCTGGGGAGGAGAACGAGCGCGGTGCGGTTGACGGCGGCGGTGTCGGCAGCCATGCGGAGCGCCTCCTTGACCTTGGCGTCGATGTCGGCGAGGGCGACGACCACGCTGGGGTTGTGCATCCGGACGATGCCCCGCATGCTGGCATAGACGGCCTGGAGCACGGGCACCTCGGAGCGCGACGGGCCGGACAGCGCGCCGATCCCGAGGTCGAAGATCTTGAACCGGCGGTCCTTGCACACCACCTTGGGCCACTTGAGCACGGTGGCGGCCTCCTCGCAGGGGCAGTGTCCGCCGCCGGACACGACGAGGTACGCCTTGCGGCCGGGCGTGGTGCGGAACCGCTCCAGCAGCGGTGCCAGCGCCCGGACCTCGCCGAGGGAGTGCGCGTAGAAGAGCGCGTCCACCTTCTGCGGGTGCATGGCCGCCCACTGCGTGACGTAGCCGGAGGTGAGCGCGCGCCACCACTGCTCGTCCCGCACCTGCACGATGTCCTTGAAGATGACGGTGGTCTCGGAGACGTAGGCGAGGCGGTGCTCGCTGTCGCCCCACGTCTCCTTGTCGTTGGGGTCGACGGGGAGCACGAAGGAGCCCGCGCCCATGTACTTCTGCAGCTGGTAGCTCAGGTGGAGGTCCTCGCCGGTCATGAAGGTGAAGGGCGTCTCGATGAAGAGCGTCTTGACGAGGTCGGCGGGCAGGAACCAGGAGCTGGACAGGAAGTCCACCTGCACGATGCGGTCGACGGTGATGTCGTAGGCCGGGTCCGGCAGGTACAGCCCGGCCTCCTTGGACCGGAACTTGCGGTAGCTCGGGAAGGTGAAGTCCTTCTGCCGGAACGGCAGGATCCGGCCGATGCTCCCGAGCACGGCGCTGCCGTACTTGTCGGTGCCGGCGACGTGGCAGAGGATCTCCAGCATCCGCGCGCCCGGGATCATGTCGTCGTCGAGGACGTAGACGAAGTCGGACTCGGACTGCAGCGCCATCTGGAAGCGGCCGTAGTACTTGAAGTCGTAGCCGGAGGCGACGAAGCTGACGCGCGAGTCGTTGTAGCTCTCGACGATGCGGCGGAGCGACGCCTCGTTGGGGCTGCCGAAGGACAGCACCCAGGCGCGGTGGAACGGCAGCGTCTGTCGCCGCAGCTGCTCCAGCTGCGCGCACAGCGTGCGGCGCTTGAAGTGGTTGAGGATGACGGTGACGCGCGGCACGTTGGGGCCCGACGCGCTCCACCGGGACCTCATCCGGAGCAGCTCCGGCAGCGTCTCGGCGCCGAAGCTCCGCCGCTGGAACACCAGCACCTCGTCGTAGAGCTCGCGCTTGAGGCGGATCATGACCTCGTCCGTCGACTTCTTCTGCTCGAAGTCGATGCTCTCGTGCTCGCACACCTCCTCCGGGGACAGCGCGCCGCCGCCGGGCTGCGTGGTGATGATCTGCTTCCAGTGCTGCGCGATGCGGGTGGCCCACGCCAGGTCCGGCTTCACGTTCACGCGGAGGTCCACGGCGGGGCTCATGTAGTAGAGCAGGAAGGTGGCGTAGATGGCGAAGGCGAACTGGAGGCACGTCAGCGACGCCACGAGGCGGGACGTGTTCCTGGCCCCGCCGCGCGCGGGCTTGCCACCACCGCCCTTGCCGCCGCCGTACTCGCCGAGCATGCCCTCCAGGGAGTCACCCCTGACGATGTGCGTACGGGTGACGCCCATGGCGGGAACGCCCTGGTATTTTGAAAACAGAGCAGGAGAAGGTTCAGTGCATGTGCGCCTTTTCCCTCAGTTCAGCCTTTTGCAGAGTGAACTGAAGCCTGAACGCAATGACGAATACAAGTTTCTTCATCAGTGTGTTAAAAGAAGATTAAGTAACACTACAGGGCTACAGGATATGAATGATGAACGAATTTTCGTAATTAGTGAGCGTCCAAGTGATTAGTAGAGATTAAGAAAAGCCAACAGCCAAGAACAAGCAACTTGTAAAAATATATGACTTGCATGTGATGCATGCAGTAGGGAATCAGCAAAGCGAGCTGCCAAGAACAAGCAACAGTACACATGAACATATGGCTTTGTTCAGTCGCAGGCTGCTGCATGGCATTGTACTTAAAGGTAAAGACATCCTAAAGTAAGTACTCTCATACGGAAGTCAAAAGATCCGAATGAATGAAATCGTAACTAAATTGTCACAGTACCTTGGTAGAAACGAAAAGCCAGCAAGAAATTAAAGACTTGGTTCTTTCGATTTCGCGTTCAGAAGGAGGGTAATCTGCTATATGCAAAGAGTAGGTGTTTTCAGAAGCCGAATGCCGCGCGATACTGAACTGCAACTCAATTCCAAGAGCATGTAGAGGAAGCCTAGCTGGCTGACTAGGGACCCTAGGCTGCAGTGAGCCAGCAGCCAGCAGGAGCCTTGCCATTTATAAGGCGAAGGCGAAGGCGCAGTGCAGGTGCAGCAGCGGCGTGCCATTGGAGTCGACCTCAAACATCTGCGAAGCTTAGAGACCGAGCAAAGCGAAATAGTTTTTGCGTGGACCTCGCTTCGCTAGACGCCTAGACCCATCTGGCTGGCTGGCGCATCGTGCAATGTGCTCCGGGCCGGGCTCCGTCATTCGCTTCCTCCTGCTGCCATAGCTCCATGCCAAGAGAAGCCAAGCTTGCGTTGCCGCGAAGCTAGAGTTTAATGACAGACACAGTGGCACTGGAAGAAGGAACGAACAAAGTGCAGGATGGGTCTCCGTCGCCCGTCCCCTCTATTGGACCTGAGAAAACTATGGGGGTAGGGCATGTATAAGAACTATATGACATGTTTCGATGCGAATAAAGTAATTTTTTTTTAGTTTTAGAAAATACAATAGTTTTGAGATATTTTGTTTTTATGGTGCCATGAAGTGTTTATGCCCTGCTTGTATGTTGTGGTTTTTAGGAATCGAAGCATCAAGAAACTTTAGTTTAGAACAAGGTATGAGTAAAGTTGTGGTTCAGAAAAAAAAAGAGATCCAGAGCAGAGTTTCTAAAACTTAAAAAAAAAAGTACTCTATGCTGCGTTCGGCTGGTATGATTCTTTTACTGTTTATGCTGAAAACACTGTTTATGCTGAAATATTGTGAGAGAAAAATATTGCTCCGGCTGAAAAAAAAAGAAGCCTAACAAGCCGGCTTGTAGCTCAGCCGAACAAGCTTGTTTTAGCAGCTACCATAGTTTGTATGGTCTTCAAAACCCAAATGTTTCACAAAACCACATATTTTTTTAAACAAACAAAAAAAAGTGCATCCAAACATGGCCCTAGATGCAGCAAACTTTATGGTTTTAAAAACTATAGCATTGCTAAAACTGTAGTGCTTTTAGAGTTCTATAAACTCTACTCTACATTATTTTTTCCCTAAACTATGGTATTTCACATGTATGAGTTATATAAAACTGCAGTTTTAGAGGCCTAAAACATCTTGATAAGTGTTCTATAAAAATAATGATGAGAAATTGTTATGAATAAGTTTGTCAACAAAAGTTAGGTTTCAAATGTTATGTAGCAAAGTTATCATGATAAGTATTCTATAAGATATTATTAAAAATATATTGACAAAATTATGATCATAAGTTGTGGTAATATTATAAATAAAAGTTATGTAACTTTTCAGGAAATAGAAAATTGCAGAAATATTATTTTTCTATAAAAAGAAAGTTATGGGATTATTAACTGATCGTCTGCTGAATTCTAATTCAGTGAACGTTCGTTTGCTGATTAGTGCCACATGACGAGCCGACGATGATCTGACTGACACGGTAATGGATTGATTCAGAAGGTTCAGAGTAAGCAGCAGGCCCTTCCAGAGCAGAACGGCCGTAGCAGAGAATGCATCGTCGTTTGATGTCCTCCCATGAGTTGTTAAGTTTGAGATCAGGAAAAGACGAACAGGCTGAAAACATGCTTGTACGTACTGCTCGATCCAGTCAGTAACCCAGTTATTCTGAACCTCTGAAGCCACGAACGAGAGTGTGAAACAGAGCACGCATGAGCCCTAGCTTCTCACAGCGAAAAGGAATGCAATAATAATCGATCAACGGCGCTCGGTCCCCGAGATGGGGAAGACGCGGGCAATGTCAAACACGTAGCGTGAACCTAGGTAAACCATGGTACAGAGATGGGATTTCCGAGCTGAGCCGAGGCGAGGGGACGACGAGAAGCTGGGGAAAGGGCCATGGCTGCTACTGCTGTACGTCGACCACCGGGCATCACGGATCTTGCGACGACGACGTCTAGAGATCATCGCCACTGCCGGTGCTCCAAACTAGACTGGAATGTACGCCAACATCTCCATGGAGTTTGCTGCACAGTGGGGGCAAAGATGCTAGCGCCAGTTATTAGAACCGAGCGAGGGCACGTTTTATTTTTATTCGAGCGAGCACGGTGAGGCTTTGCAGTCACAAATATGCTTTCGTCGGAAGCTTAACCAGAGCCATTTTCGTTCGGTTCATCACGAGACCTGTGCTCTTCGTTCCACGTTTGCCGAACTCATGCCACAGTGGCGCACAACGCCGTCCAATGCCAGTACGGCTACCGCATACGGCGCCAACGTAGTAGCGTACAATACAAGCATGGGCCTAGTTTCCTTTAGCTCGTTGACCTCAGGACGCGTCGACTCGCGGCGACCGTGCTATTTTCCCGTCAAAAGAGAGAACCGCGGCCAAGGATCCAGTAGCTAACACGCTACTATTACACTAACTAGTGCTGCACAACGCATCAAGGCAAACGGGCTAAAAATTCTCAAGGGAGCATGTGCGTGCGTGTGCCGATGGGCAATGGTGAGGCACTTTGCTGTCCTGTGCTGGAGCCTCTCGAGATATCAACACAGTATAACAGTAGATGCCCTGCCCACAATGGCCTGCTGTTAAGGTAGAAAATTTTGATGTATACAAATTACATGCGACAGGCATTATTGTCTTACTGAGTGTTTCAAACACCCATTTAAAAACTACTACAAAATTCTCGGGCATTTTAGTTAGCTGCCAGCTTGCTGCTAGCCTTCGACTGGCAGCCAATAAATTTTACAGCGTCTCAAGGAGATCTTAAATATGTGAATTGTTGACCATTACAGTGTATGTGTATGCAGCAGATAGCAGACGAGTTCTTCACCCCAGCTGGCTGACTTGCTAACCTATTCTGACAGCCATACTGGACGCAGCGTCCCCACCATTTGATTGGGTTAAAGGTCTTGAAACTATTAGTGTAAACAAAATACCTGAATTGCGTTGCATGTCTGATGGCGAAAAACTTCAGGCGCAAAATCAACATAGTCCAGGATTCCAGGTGTAGTGTTTTTGACAAATTTGTATTGCATGGTACCTGAGTTAAACTATCCCTCTGCACTCCACTAGCTATATGCCTGTGTCCTGAACTGCTGCCGAGTCGCCAAACATTCTGTCAGCAAGATGAATCCAGGGAAACAGCTTGCGATCATAGCTCATCTTTCACATCCTGATCAGTGCCTTTATCTTCGGCCTTTGGTGTCTCAGATGGTGGGGGTGTGGCTTCTGGAGACTTGACATCGTCGCCCAAAATTCGTGCAGTGAACTGGCGTGCTTCGCTGTCAAGACCAGCCCACTCCGGAACTATTCTTCTAGCACCCTGGAAAGAGGTAGTACAAGTTTAGCAAATTAATACAAACAAAAAACAATAAGAAACTCCCAGTGGGACATAATTTTACCTGAAGCTTTGGCTCCTTTGTCATTGGATTGTTGCATAGATCAATGGTCTTTGCTCTTGCCTTCGTGGCATTTCCACACCAAGATTCACACCACAGCCATTCTTGTGGAAGAGAGAATATAGGCACGGTATGTTGGGCGTAATTCGGGAGATCCTGAATATTAATGTGTCCCAAGTAAGCATTGCAACACCCATTTATACAGAAACAATTATATAACATGAAACAGTAACACAAATACAGAATCTTGAAATGTCAGCCATGTCCAAAATAACAAATCGCACTTGTGTACTTGCTTTGGATTTGGCAAAAATCCTGGCACACCCCCAAAAATAGGAAGTACCTAATACGCTGGACTCATAACTTTAGTTGCAACCTTGCTTCTAAATTTTACATGAAGTTGATCAAAATATTATCTTTATTCTTTTCATCCTCTTGTTTTTGTTAGTATAGTTGGTAGGTAGAATATTGTGATCTGGTACAATATATGTATCCGGCCAGCAGCCAGGTGTCTTGCCCCCCAAGTCTCTGTACTCTATATATAACGCTTGAGAGGCTCGATGCAAGACATCTACGCATTACAATCAATCCAATCATTCAAAAGCCATATCTTGTCTTACATTTTTATCAACAATAAAAACCAAGTTTGCACCCAGCAATGATGGGCCCATCCACCTATTTTGTGTAAGGTCAAATAGACGCATTAGCAAGTCATTTACCTGATCAAGATTGGAGAGACTATTGGAGTCCTTGCTGAGTTGTTCATAGAAAACACGAAGAGTATCCCCAGAAGCAGTTTGCCGAAATTTGGCCAAATCAACAACATAAAGCGCACTGGAATACCACCAAGCACATCGTTTTAAAACAACACTAGAAATAGTTTGATTACAGCATAATTGGATGGAAAACATCACCTACCTGATATGGTATGGTCTTCCTCGCAGATGATCTTTCCAAAAACCCTTCACAGAGGATAAAAGAAAGTGTCAGCAAAAAACTTGAGAAAAATAGTCCACTTTTATATTATTACCATGAACAACTGTGTGTGCAGTAACATGATTTATTATAGATCAGTGACTAACTTGCTTCCAAAATCGATAACCATCCATATCCTTGTTGTTATCACAGAATGGAGTATATGCAAGCGGGCGACCCTTCAGGTTCATGTCATACAATTCTCCCATGTCTGCTCTCACAATTTGATCAGCATCAACGAAAATCACCTATACAGAAAGTATCATGGGAAAAGTTATTAGAAATAAACATGCCCAGATTGCTTTAATGTTCTAAAGAAGAGAGTGATGAAATTGCACAGATCACAAGCTGATCAGAACAGCAGGGGGTTACCTTCCTCAGTGAAAGTGGAAATATGACGTCCAGAAATAAGATCTTATATGCCCATATAATCCTTTGCTTCTCTTTCTGCTTGTGTAACCATGTTGGCCATTTATATGTGATGAGCTCATACTCGAATCCATATTCCTGAGCCATGTGCGGTATGACATCCTGGCAGCAGGATAGTTAGAAAATAGACATGGCCAATCTTTCTGAATTAATTAATCAACCCTTAATTAATTAATCAACTCAAAGTAAGTTCATGTACCTTGAACTGTGGAGATAGATAATTCTTAATGAACCAAAACTTCACTGGCCTCTGTGTCTTTTTTAGAACACTCAAAATCATTATTTTGAGGAAACGCTCATACCTGCGACAAAAAAACTCGCAGCTAAATTACATATTCTCATTGCTTTTCAGACATGTTCGTTGGGTAGCGAATACAGTATGTTGCAAACTTCAGATGATATAATTAGGACTAAGCTCTAGGCCTCTGGTGACATTAAACTTCATGCAAGTTGGGTTTTGTTACTGTTCAGTATGGGCGAAAAAACCTAGACCAACCTAGAAATCTAGGTGGATTTATATTAAGAAGTAAATAACCACCCAAATTCGCCTCAGGTGGTTAGGGCATACACATCTACACCCTCGACCACCTGAGCTATGCTCTGTTCCATTCAGTATGAAATACAACCTGAATCATATCATGTGTTCCTCAATGATGAGAGCAACTAGACCATGTAAGGTATTAGTGAGCAATAGCAAGTGACTGGGAACATGGCATGACTACAGAAAATGATATATATATATATATTGGTAAGAAAAATAGATAAAACGTCCTAGAAATGGAGACATACAGATGCCCAGAAGCAACAGAGAATATATTTATGGTCTCCCCTTGTCTTGCATCCTTACGGTCCTGAATAAAGATATAGAAAACCCGTAAGATATTCCTCTATGCACCACACGTTGAATATAACAAGTCAAAAATAATACACACGTCCAAGGAACTACTCCGTATTTAGTTACTTCTACGGATAGAATAACTGTTTCCCTACAAATAATATTTATGATAGTTATTTTATAGATCAAGTAAAGCAAGGATATAATTATATTTCACCCATGTTTTCTAAGCAAGCGAAGAGTTGAGCTTTCAAACAAAGTTTCAGCTTTCTAAGCATTCAAGGTTCTTCTATTCTCAAAAGAAAAACACAATTGCAGTTCACTAAAACTAAATGAGAATCTCTATAGGCAGGTTTTCTGTATGTCATATTGTGTACCAATGATTCTGTACCTTTTAAGTTGCCAATGTACTTGTAGGCTCATGCAGATATGCCCCTGCAGAGTTCCTATGTAAAACTACGCTAGACTACTTGAATAATTCTCCTACATTAAATTCATGGGGTTTTGGAAGTATCCTGAATAGAAAATCTTGAATTTTTTTAAAGATCCATACTACAGGAACAATACCTAGTTTTGCTGTTTGTATGCCCTGTTTACAGTATGCGTAGTAAGATGGAACTTAGATAGCTGAAATTATGATTACTTACGGTGATTTTATCAGCTTTGTTTTTCGATGATGCATCACCACTGATAAGACTAGAAGCCCATTTCAAAAGGTTGTTATTCCAGCCTTTGTTATCCTGCATTAAAAAAAATATTTTAAAATAAGTGATGAGTAGAATTTCAAAGGTATGACAGTAACTAAACAAGAAACAGACCGTCTTTTCATGGAAGTGGTAGTCATCGGCAGCATTTAGCAACTCCTCGTGCTCCTTGCCTTTCTTCTTTTGTACTTCAATGTGCATTAGTTTGCCTCTCAAGCTATCAATGGCAATGAGTTTTGGAGGTACCTCATACAGATCGGCACTACGACCAGGAGCCAGTTGTAGGTACCACACACCAGGTGAGACCTTCATCTGCCAGTAACCCAAGTTGGCCATGACAAGTGTGTCTACCAAGTGTGGTCTTTGTTTAGTACCAAGGATAAACTGCAGACCACGGGGAGGGTCCCGGTCCTTTTCCATGCAATGACCTGAAGAAATGGCATTTGTTTGCTAAGCAATTCAGTGGAATCAAACAATGATTATAAAACGATCATACCTGTCAAGAGGAGAGCTTCAAGTTCAAATACTGCCTGCAAAGTTCTGACATCGCCGAGATTCTCTAAAAGAATGTTGTCTAAATCATGACTGCACATGGAAAATAAGCACAAGAAACTGATGATACTGCAGCATAAAAATCAATTTCTGATGATTGCTCAATATTTGAACTTACATGGCAATAACTGGTTCAACAAGCCATGGTTCTGGAACATCTATGTTCATTGTAAGTGTTTTTGACAGTGGCATATTTGCAAAGAAAGCTTTAGGTCCATGTACAGAATGATCTGTACTGCTAAAATCATCCTACATATCAAGTGGTTAAGCATTACTGCAGGTAATTAGTGTTACCATACTGATCATTAGATATATGCAGCCTTACCATCGATGGAAGAACAAATCTGTAGAAGTTTTTTAAAGGAAGATCTGCGAGGGAACTCTGAAATCATCAAGAAATGCTTACATCAAATATAGAAAAGATTATATAGTCATCTTTATGATTACACAAACTTAGTCATAGCAATTCTTTATGGATTAAAAATTTAACAAACAGTATTTTTTCAAGATTTCAAACAAATAAACCTCTGCATCTACAATATATGAGATGGGTAAAGTTGTACGTAGGACAATGATTTGCTCAAGATGCAGATCAAACAGATGATTAGATGAATGAGATATACATGCAAACCATGGCATGCAATATTACACCAATGTGTAACTTAGCTCTATTACTTACTTATTCAATAATACCGTCCATCTTCACTACTCAGTCAAAACTAAAGGTTGCAGGTAATGAAACAGCATGTGCAACCATAAAATGTTCAGGCTATCAAACTGCATTTTGCATTACTGAGCTTTCATAACAACTGAGTCAGTTAAGCAACCTAATATTCAATAGCCTCTACTAGCAGGAAGAAGGTGCACCTATATGATGATTACTTGGTTCATCTTCAGACTAATAATTCAGTTCTTCAAACTACACAGATGTTGTAGGAAAGGATCTGAATTAACTTGACGTAGAATAATAAACTAAGAAGAATAAGATTACATACAATAGGATTAAGTACAATCCTCATGCTCGGCTGAATCTGTTTCCAGAGTATGCGTAGAAGTGAGGCAAGTTTTTGCCCAATGGGACTAAGTGGATCAATGACAGCATCAATGTGAATACTTGAATTTGCATTATTCAATTTGATAGCACTGCATGACAGAATTTAATGCAAACAGTAAGTTTTTTTTATCTCAAAAGAAATGCAAGTGCTAAGATACCAAGTAAGATTCAAGAATGGTCCAAACTATATGCAGGTTGAAGCACAAACTCAGTGTATGGAACTTGAAGTTAAGTTGAGAAGGAAAGCCCTGCATTTGTGTGCAATTTGTGGATTATTTTGTAATTCTCATCAGTTTCAATGTCTAAAGCTTCTTACTTATATACTCCCTCCATTCCAAATTGTAAGTTGTTCTAGCTTATCTAGGATTCTAGGTACATAGATTTTGATATCCATCTAGATATACGCTATGTCTAGATACATAGCTTTTACTATGTGTCTAGAAAAGATAGCCGTGGGAGTAGATAGGAACTGAGCCTAGCTCAGTTGGTCCAGTGCATGGCGACAACCCAAGTTCAAGTCCTTGTCAAGGCGAATTTGGGTGTCCATTTCTTCTTAATTATTAAAATACCACCTAGTTCCTCCTTAGGTTGGTCGAGTTTTCTTACTCAGTGACCTAAGAGGATTAAGGTCCAACAAGCTATGTGCAGTTCAACAAAGTTCACTCCCATTAGTATTTCAAAATACATAGCAGTGTTTCCTTGGTTGAAGAAAGTCCCAAAATCAAGCGAGACAGGCTGACAGCATAACAATACTGTTGCCATGATACCAAGCAAGGAATGTTCCAATTAAATAATGGACCAGAAAATATACCATTTGGTGTTTCTAGAATAATTTCATTGATAATACAGAAGTGTCTAATACTAAAATAGAACCGCAGCCATTAGAAATGGACGTGACCCACAGTCGAGTTTGAGGACGACTTTATATTATTAGGGCCATTACTCTAAATTATAATGATTCAGTTTCTACCAAATTTCTTTTCTGATTTTGTTGACCTTCTACTTGTCCAATTCTGTAGAGTTTTAAGGGAAACAGTTAGTTTCCAGCAAGGTCGTATGTTCCTCGGTTCCTCCTGAAAGTTGTTTGCTCAGTGATAGGCCAGTTACCGGTATGACCAGCATGTGTCAATGGTCTAGTATGGTGATACCGTGTTACAAATAGCAGTACTTGATAATAACATATATTGCACAGCATGTTTCTCCTTGGAAAACAAATCTAGAAATACCTATGTTCTGCATGTAAAATCTCAAAATGGGCTCTTTCAGATGTCCTTTCACGAACAGACATCGATGATGAGATCAACATGGCAATGTCGCTGTAGAATTGGCTACAAAGAAAGTACATAGATTAGGATTTATCTTACTTTCAAAAAAAAAAGATTAGGATTTATCAAAAACAAAAGGATGTGACATCGTATTTTATTCTTCATTCAAGATAAGTGTTACTTCGAGACCAAATTATTTCTGTATAGCAAATATAGGGACGTATTTAACTGTCACCTATAAAAGATAAAAAAAAGGAAGAAAGCAAAAATGGCGAAAAAAATCCAGAAACTTGTGAGGTATCCATACCAAATGGTTGACTACAGAGGAACAGAGTGTAGCAAAGTCACTATTTAAAAATACACCAAATCAGACTAGTCCATACAGTGCAGCTATTAAAGGTTTACAAGGCAATGGACTATAGCATGCCTGATACTTACCTTGTCAGGTCATCAGGGTCAACACCAGCAAACTCAACCTCTTCAATTATTTCAAATATGTATTTTGTTCTCAAATCATACTCGATAGACTCAAGGAGACCTAAGTCATTGGCTAGAAATGATTCTCCTTCATTCATAATAAAAACCTGAAAGTTACGACATAATGTAAGTACCTAACTTCATGAGCTGCTTTAGAAATCAGTTAATATGAACCTTGTGACTAAATTAATTATTATCTTGAGCACAAAAGTCAAGATAAACAAATAATGTATCACTAGTAAACTGAACCAAGACTTTTTTTTTCCCCCATGAAGACACGAGAACTGAACTGCACCAAGAATTATTAGCCATTAAAGCTGATTTAGACAAGAACCATAAAGCTTACCCGTCCATTGGTGATCACAGCATTACTAGCAATACTAATAATAAATAATGGCATATTGCTAGTCACCATGAATTATGGGCCATTAAACTGATTTAGACAAGAACCATAAAGCTTACCCGTCCATTGGTGATCACAGCATTACTACCAAACACAAGCCCCAATTGCCCAAATAAGAAGTCAGATAACTGCACGAATAAAGAAACAAATGTTACAGTTCTGAGAAAAAAAGACAAGAAACCGAGGGAAAATTAGGAAAGCACTAGGAAAAAAAGCTGAAACATTAGGCAAACTGTCTGGTGAGTGAGAACACGTTGGTCTTCCGTAATGGCAATATTAATTTGGTTAATACAGCTAATATATGAATTACACATAGTTATGACTTACTTAAGAGAGAACTTGCAAAGAGAGGGAAAACTCAGATACAGAACTACAGACCTTATCGATCCCTTTGAGAACTGTATCAGCAGAGAAACTTTTAAACCACGCTTTGTAGTCATCAACAGGCAAAGCAGTTTCAGCAGCTAAGGTATAGACCTTTTCCATCATATTTCTAGTCCAATCGTCAGCAACGGATGAGGCAGGCAAAGGTTGGGCTTCATAAAATTTCAAGAGCCCGTGCAGGAAGACCAATACCTTTTCTTTATAGCTATCACAAGAAAACTACTAGATTAGATTATAAAAATAAGTATGAAATGTTAAGAACATCAACAATTGTCTGTAAAGTGCAGCCTTTAACCTGGGGGGTAAGTGTACGAGGATCAAACCTGAAAGAAGAAATAGTTCTATCGAAGATATCTTTCAGAAGTAAAATAGGTGATGAAGCACCAGTGCGGACATAAAGTAGCAGACCAACACGAGCTCTATCAGATCTGTCCATCTGTATGGCAAAAAGCAAGACAATGTCAACAGAAACATCATGAATAGCACATTAAATAGGTACGGAAGACATGCTGCATCTACCAGGTAACGTATGGCCTCAGAAAGCAATTTTGTTCCAACTTTTGATGAAAGATCAATAGCAAGTAGATGAGTAACAGGTTTTGCATCATCTGTAGCTTCAGACAAATTTAACAGCTATATGTAGAACAGCAATAATCTTTACGACGGATGACATAATACAAAAAAGAGTTATAAGAAGCATACTTCCAGGAGACTGTAAGTAATTCATGTCATTAAATACAGAGCTGTCCTGATGATACGATGCAAAGAGCGAAACAAATTTCTTCTCTGCACTCTTGCCAGTAATCTGAAGGAAAATAACATCATTATTGGAGTGAAAATAAGTGAACTGCACTTTTCAGAAATGTTTGTACTTACTGATGGGTTGTACCGCTTGTAGCTATTTTCTGACAAAAACTTCTCTAAAACATCTGTATGGGACTGGATATGCCCATAATAAACTTGTTCTTGAATCCTAGGAAGCTCATCATTCATAGCATTCATGGTCGCTTCCTTTGGGGAGTATAAATGATAGAAAAAAAATGGCACATATCAGTAATTCCTTCAAAAGATATTATGTACTTCCCTTATCAGTAATTTCTTCAAAAGATCTTATGCACTTTCCTTATTGATACCAAGAAAGCCAATCAGTTGCTATTTTAAATTTAAATATTCATAAGCCTGATGCTTCTCAATTTATTAAACTCGAATTTGGATAAGTAATTCTACCTCATTGATTTATTAAACTTGAATTTGGATAAGTAATTATACCTCACTTGCTTCATGGACGAATCCATTCATCAATAGAGAACACTGGAGTTTATACAAACCAAGCTTGTGAACAAAACGAGAACTTTCTTCAGCCTCCTGCTTGTACACGTTCTCTTTTTGCAACTTTAGCAGCACATCTTGTGGATGAGATTTAGCGTTTGACCTGAATGTTGCCGAAAAACAAGAATGAAAAAAATAATAATAACATGCTAGGTCAGTAATCTCCAACAACATGCTTCCTCTGTTACAAATAGGTCACTTCATCTTTTTCCTAAGTCAAACTTCTCTAACTTTGACTAAGTTTTTATAAAAATATATTAACATCTACAGGTTCACATTAAATGCACTATCAAGACATATTTCATAGAAAATTTAATGAAACTAATTTGATATTGTAGATGATGGTGCATTTTTCTAAAAACCTTGTCAAAGTTATAAAAGTGACTTACGACAAAGCTAAAGTGACTTATACTTAGGAACACAAGCAGTATAGTTCAGTAAACATGCTTACAATAGTGAATCAACAAATGCCCCTTCAACTTGATGAGCTTCCACAAGCTCTTCATTGTAGTCATCTTCACCATTCCTTGATTTATGTATCTGTGGAAGATAGCAATAATACAAAGTTTCAGAACAAAAACAGGCAGTGACTAATAACTAATGTGGCGCATAGTTAATCTCTCCAAATCGCGCGGGCGTGAAAGGCGGGAGGGGACGTGCATTTTTGAGAAAAAGCTAACAACATAATGCAAAGAACTGGATTGTTTTTTTATTATTATGAAAGAATGATAACATGGTTCCACGACCAAATGACACTATTCTAATTTGAAGTCTACAGCACAAGTTTTCATTTGTTGTCAAAATTGCTAAACAAACAGATCTGTATTCTTGCCAAATTTCTAAACTAACCTGGTACTCTCAACCAACAAACACATAGCTAGTTAATTAGCTGTTTAGTTGGATTCATAGATCAACAAAATATCCACCAATAATATTTCAAAACAAATAAATCAAGGAAATAAAATAGGGCGCGATTAGGCATATTAAGGGTTAGCTAGGAAAGTTCAGCTAAAAATGGTGAATTGCCAATAATTTGGACAAAAATTAGTCCCAAGCTGCCAAACAATCATGGCAGCATTTATGGAACAACTATCAATTTTTTTTTTATTTTCATTTTTCAGTGAAAAATAAATGAGAAAGATGCCAGTTCATCAACAGTAGGCATGCTGGCACCTCATGTACATGAGAACATTTTTTTGACCCGTCAGTTAAGCTGAAAGAGATGAGTGAATATGCAGTAGCTTGTTTAGTCCTTCTATTCAGGGTAAAACTGAATGCCTCACACATGTCATTTGATATTCAGAAGGGAAAAATACTGCCGCAAAGATAAGAATCTTATGCTAAAACCAAGCTTACTTCTATGTAAAAATCAATTTTACAGAACTATTGAGCACAGAAACAATCAAAAATAACCAACCACGCAAAATCTTATCAGCAGCTAGAAATTATCTTTAAGGACCGGCTCTTTATCTCAATTATAACTGGAAACTCATTGGTTCACTCACATTGCTGAGAAATTGGAATGCCAACTGTGTTGAGTACGTTTCTTTGATGTACAAGAAAAGCCTTGTTATCTGGATATATAGAGGAAAAGTTAGCAAAGATAGCACATAAGTATCTTTAATAATAACACAAAAGTATCTAATCAATTTTATGTTGGTCCAATTTCATACAATAAAACCTAGTATGCTAGAGGGCATGATTCCTAAAAAATAAAAACGGACATCTTTGTTAGAATTAATTGCTATTTACTTTTAATCACCTAGTTACTTGTGTAATCTCCTAGCTTTAATCTCCTAGCTAGCTGTGCTGAGTTAATGCCCAGCTGGCCCCTTGGGGTTCGGCTGGCCTCTTGGGACTCGGCTGGCCCTTTGGGTCACCCTCCTCCTCTCTTTTTATATGTAATCTCTTCTGTAAACTCAATACAAGGAATCTAAGCCTGTTAGGCTATTGTCTATCAATCTTGATGATGACATGGAGGAAATGTGGATGTACACTCTGATCATTATTTCATATACCAAAAACGCATTAGTAGGCACGGAAAGAAGGTAAACAATCAACACCAACATAAGGTGGTTTATGATATAATATAGAGCAAGTTACCTGTTTCATTTATCAAAGCAAAGAACTCAAGAAATTGCAGTAAAAAATATTAGAAATGATTACCAAAATCGAAGTGTCTTCTCCATTATTTGTAAGAGTGTCATCACTTTCTTCAATGACATTGATGAATCTTGAAGAATGCATTATGATACCAAACCTTATAGGGACACCATCTTGATATAGAGATAGGATCATGTCAATGGTCTGTATAGTTTTAAGAGAAAACCGAAATAGATACTGGATGTCAGTAAACAGTAGTAGTGCAGGCAAACGAAGAGCTGGAACTTAAAAACTGTAAGCAAGAGACTAGCCTCTGCACCGCAGGCTGAAGCAGGATCAAGCACATAAACAGAGTGGAATAGATTTTTACGGATGTACCGCATCTGACCAGGGAAGACCGGCATCAAGAGCTACAAAGGAAAAGGGGGGAGAGACCATCGTTGAAATTACATAAGGTAAAACTGGTTGTAGTTGTGTGATACAACATGACCAGGGAATACAGAAAAAGATTAGGCAGAAACAATATCAACAATACAAGTCAAATTTATACATGCAAGCCTATCAAGAACAAATATACAGAGAAATCAATTTACACCTCTTGTTAACAGAAAGGTGAGGATATAATACTTAATTCGATACGGGCCTAAAGGCAACATATATTGCAATTCCTTATTTTCTTGGCAAAGCAAAGCAAAATTCAAATGATAATTTCCGCTCAATGACACCAAGAAATTGAGAAGAGAACAAAACCTCCTGGATGTTGCTTCTCCATCTTCTATACATGTCATCTTCCTCCAAGTTATTAATGTAATGCACATGAGAAGACCGGAAGTCCACACGGAAAGAATTAGATTCTGCTGGTGGAGGAGCTGACAGGATCTTGTGGGCAGCACTTTGAGGCAACTTGTAAACATTAGACATCATTTAGAAAATAACTCACAGCAAGAAAGTGAAATACATATCAAATACTAGAAAGAATGATAGAATTTCAGAAAAATCAGAAGCAATGCAATCTCATGCTCAGACGACAAAATATGCTACATGTTTTTTACCAAGACCATGCATGCTGAACATCAATATGATTTGACTTAGGAGAGTTTATTGTTACTTTTACAGGACTTGATCCTGCACTTCTGTGTTTTTTATCATTAAAAACAAATATGATAGCCAATGGCACCATTTGGAAAAGAACAAATAAACATTTCAAATCCTAACTACAGAACAGAAATAGCCTTTTACAAATAAAATGTACTTAGTCCTACTAATATTTTGAGAATTCAAGTTAGTTACTACGCCGAATGTTGCATTGTCAAACCAAAACAATTTTAAGTATTTAAAGGCACCAAGGTCTGGTGCAGTGATGAGAGCTGTCTCACGGAGTTACCAGGTCGTGGGTTCGAAGCAGCCTCTCCGCAGATTTGCGGGGGGAAGGCTTGCCTCGTTTTTTCCCTTCCCCAGACCCCACTCATGTGGGAGCCTCCGGCACTGGGTCTGCCCTTTTTTTAAAGGCACCAAGGCAGAGTTCATATGGCCAAAAAGCTATAAGATGACAAAAGGCTAAATAGTAGCATCAGAACATAGAGCTCTGGAAGAAGCATTGATGCATTAAAAAAGAAGCTGGAGTGAGACAAAAATGGTCCTCCAAACATATTTCTTGAACTTCACCTTTAACCGGACGAACTGATCAGCCAGGGATAATTCTCCATGGACCATATCCATTAACCTGTTGAATAAACCATAACAAAATGTCTACTTTAGTTATCACGTGATTGGACAGTAAATTTATGTTCATTTTTAGTGAATCAGCTACTGAAGTCTCAAAAGAAGATGAAAACACAACATATTAGCAAATACAGAAACTGTGTGCCTGGTAGAATATCTTATCAGGACAGAGGTACAAGGACGATGGAAGGGGGTTCAGCACCTGCTGCTTTCTTACGTCTTTGCCAGGCAATTATGGTTCACTTTCCTCCTCTCTGTTGGACTGCATGATCTAGCACTACAGGTGGGAGAAATCTCCTTTGATGATCGGCAGGCAAGGATAAGCAATGAGGTAGATGGTATGGCCCCAGAAAGGGACTTAGGGGCTTGGTCCATTTGGAACCAGAGGAACCGCTGCGTTTTCGATGGAGCATCGCTCAACTTAGCTAGAGCAATCCTGCTCGCCAAGAAGGAAATGCATCTTTGGGGTCTGGCCGGGGCCTGGGGTATTTCTTACCTCGTGGCCAATGCGATGGGGTCCTAGGTGTTTGTGTGGTAGAGGTTGTTGTCTGTCTAGGAAAAGGTGAAATTGTAAGGTTTTCTTGAGTGGGTGTGGGTAGGTGTGTGTTGTAAGGGCTCTTACCCCTTTTTCTTCTTATATAATAAATAATACACAGCTCTGATGAATGTTCAAGAGATATAGACAAAGACGATGGTGAAGAGTAGCTTGACAACGAGCAAAGGGTACAGAGCTAAAGAAATGTGAGAAGCTGGTGGAGAGAAAAGGTGAACAAATTGACAAGAGCTATCATACATACTTTACTAACAAAATCAACAAATCCTCCTGAATGAGTTAACAGAAATTTGGAGAAAATTATAAGCAACTTTTGTTCCATCGCTTCTCAACAACAGTTCCAAGTAATCAGCTCGTTGGGAGTATGTTCTTTCCATTCGGTTTGGCTGTGAACTTGTGGGTGGAAGTTTGGGTATGTGGCATTTCCCTTCAAAAGAAACGATATAATATTATTGTTCAATATTCTTCTTACATTATAAGATTGGAATCGCCAGAATTGTGATAATTCATTAGTGGCCGCATAGCCTCTAACGGAAAGCAGCGTGGAATCACTAGCCGGGTGTTCAAGGAATCAAGGGTACACTGACTTGAGTCTATTTTCATTTCCCTTTAAAAGAGACGATATAATATTATTGTCCAATATTCTTCTTACATTATAAGATTGGAATCGCCAGAATTGTGATAATTCATTAGTGGCCGCATAGCCTCTAACGGAAAGCAGCGTGGAATCACTAGCCGGGTGTTCAAGGAATCAAGGGTACACTGACTTGAGTCTATTTTGGTCTGCCCAAGGCAAGAAGCAAATAGCTAAGGTACTCTTGCCAAGCAAAGGTAAAACAAAGAGTACAAATAAGAAACAACACTATCCAGGAAGTAAGGTAGAACATACAGGTAAAGATCAAGATCCTCAATATTGATCAAAGCACCATTCAAAGCCATCAATGACTTGCCAGGTGGAACCATCCGCTGATTTGCAATAATTTCATCTTTGATCGAATCGTCAAGCTGTACAAGCATGATATTGTTGTAAGTAACAGCCGAATCCACTTCATAATTTGGATGAATGTATTGGAAATAAAGTAGAGAAACAAAGGCATGTTTTAAAGTGAGGAAGATGTAACTGTACCTTCATTCGTGATAGAGAAGAAACTATACTTGGGAAATTTTGACTGATTTCCTGCATTGACTGTAAAGGGTCGGATGCTTGAACGATCCGCTGTGCTGTCTGATGACCCAGATCTGCGGTGTGGAGCATACCATAAATGAAAAAGGTGCTTCAATAATACAAAAGTGCACTCACAGTTTTCCCATACAAAAAATGATCCATTGCTGTTGGACAAAACAAAATATGATATAAATCTGAGGAACACCTATCGATTTATGGCAAGTGGGCAACAATACCTTTGAGTTCCCAGACTTCAAGTGTATCAGACACTGTCGATGACAATAGATAATCTCTGAAGGCCATAATCTCAGCATTTAGCTCTGGCTTGCGTTCCTAGAAATCAATAGAACATAGAAATAATATTAACACTTCTTTATTTATGCATCACAGAGCTTGTGTTCCTGGACTCAATAGAACATAGAAAATCTCTGAATTGAACGAACCAAAATCTTGGAAAATATAAACCCTCTGACTTCTTGACTGAGGTCCTCTGTCTTAGGATCTTCTAGAGGAACACCTGGAAAGGAAAGAAATAACAGGGCTTAATCAGTGGATTGCAGGGCTCCATCAGCCTGAGAAATAATCTTTTCTACTTAAATAAACTATTTCACAGAAAGGAGTAGGCTGTAGGGGGTTTTCCCTTTCTGCTTGTTGCATTTTCAGCAATATATATTTACTTGTTAATTCCATATTTATTTTTCATTTTCAGAAAGAACTAAGCAGAAACCAATGTGCTGTCTGGTGCAAAGAAAACAGCTAGAGTTACCCTTCTTTATAGCAGTGTCATCCATAGCTTTGTATTCCATGTTTTTTAGGGCAAGCTCCACCCCATAACCACTCAAGGTGACTGCATCTACAGCACCAACTGAACCACAAAAGGTGGACGTAGTCCCACATCCAGATGGTAGGACAGGACGCAGAGCATACCTGACTTTTCCCTATGAACAGCACACAAAGTAAAATTAGGCAAGCGAAACATGAAGTGGGACCAAAGGAAACACACACTAGATACTCATAGCAAATAGCCAAATAAAATTTGCACGCAAAATCTAGAAGAGATATTCATGATTGAATTTGGAGATCAAACAGTATCACTATTAGAAATGGCAAGCTGAAGAAAAAGTGTTAGGCCCTCAACAGATTATCATGATTGTTCATAAACCCATATATGTTTCCTTCTGGTCAATACATGTAGAAAGAGAAAGGATCTTAAGCAAAAACAAGATACCACACTGTCATAAGGACATGGCATGATTAACAGAAATATAAACAATAAAATCTTCGCATCAATTACTGCTGTGACAAATTAATTAAGTTCTCTTGCCATGTGTGAAAGGTGAACTCTAACGAGGCATAGGCTATCAGTGTTTGCACGTTGAAGAAATGGTAGAAACACCCCTATACCATTATATGTTGAAGGATAGTTCACAAACAAATAATGACCTTGTACTAGACCAAATGGCTCAATTTTTCTTGTGATTATTATTTCCTCATGAAGTCATGATCTCATATGCCCTGAAGTACACCACAAAACAGGCAAGTGTATGTTACCTGCTTTGATGCTTCTGCTAGTTGAACATGCATTTCTTTGAAGCATTTTGTCCCAACAGCCCCATAAAATATAGCAACCGGAGCAGTAATATTTGTGCGAGGATATATATGGTCAAAGTCAAAGAGTTCAGGATGTTCAGTGGAATCCATAGCTCTGTTCAACAAATCTTCTGAGTTGTCATCTTACAGCTTGAGAAAAGGGGAAGTTTTAAGAATAAGGGAAGGTACTTACAGCTTGCCCAATCCCCCAAGCCATTCATGTAGATCGGCTGAATTGAACAATAGAACATTCCCGGTGTCTACCCAGCAGCAAGTTCCTCCAGAAGAGCTAGGATCCACAGCCTCATCAAAAGTTTTTCCAGTGCCATGACCAGAAATTTGCTCTGGTGAATCATCAATAGGAAACGAAGATAATGACTCCTTTGCAAGTTGCCTGTATAGCACTAATCTTGGCGATGCTGATCGAAGGGTAAGAGAAAACTCAAAAATTGAAGAGAGTGGTTCATTGAGTAGTGTGCGGGCATCCTCAACAATCTTCTGGGCACAGCATTTTGCCGTTAAACATTCAGAGCCTCTCTCCAGTTCCTTCCAGTGGTCAATAAAATCCCAAAATAGATCCTTCCATTCTTTCGAAAGCAATTCGCTAACAAACGTAGTAAACAAAAGGCTCATTAGATGTCGCTTGGAACATACAACAAGTAAAGCCGATCGACCAACACCAATGCTGAAAATGTCAATTAACAAGTACTACACTACTTTTATGTTTCCTCCAGCCCGCGGAGCAAAATCAGAAGCATACAAGAGTCAACTGCCTTCCTTATTTGGTTTCTCCATTGTAAAAATAAATAAAAAAGCATATGCCATCGTTAATTATATTTAGATTATAAATGTGAAGATTTTGTAGAGTTTTGGGCCAATCCACTGTTCTCCAGAGCATAAAATAGAATCTGTTGCATACATCAGAGCAAATAGGGTACTCCAATATCTAGGATCTGACCGAGTATCTCAACTCAATGTCAGATAGGCTGCAAGGCTGGATAGCATAATTTGACTACATAATACTTATTAAATATGAATGAGTTATGGCTGCCAAAATTTTATATTAAATAAACAATCTTAATTTCCTCCAGGTTTAAATCATCTTTCAAGATTTAAACAAAGCATCTGAATATACCCTGTTACCTATATGAATCGCAGCGGTGATTATTGCTTCTACTACAATGCTTAAGAAATACTCTCACAACACACATGTAATGTCTACCAGTCTGTAGGATTTAATAGTTTTACAGCACTGAAAATAAAATAGATCACATAAACCACCAATGTGGCCTTCCTTAAGCTTTCTAATAAAGCCAGGTGGAAGCCTTTGATCTAAAAAATAAACCACCAATGTTGTAATCTAGTATGATTCAGTTCTGAAAGGATCACTGAAGGTCTGAAGCTGACCCCAGGGAAGGTTTTCTACTAAACCATGAGTCTGTTATTGGCACCCGTCAATCACCACCCAGTCACTCCAGAAATCAAGGAACCGAGCCGGTGTGAATTCCACTGACATCAGCTACTCAACTCACTCAATGCTAATCCCTAGTGACTAATTGTCAGCGCCCATCTTCCAGGTGAAACACAAGGCGAGCCAAGGTCCAGGAGGGGAAAGCGCAACAGGCCCAAGAGCTCCAAGGTAATCGGCCCGCAGTGGTCCTGTAACCAGCTGTGCCTGCGTGCCGGCTAGGATAAATAGCATCTGAGAGGGTGAAGGCAAAATCATGAATGTATTAAACCCAGTTAAACTTCGTTATATTCCAATCCTGCCATCGTTGAGGCAGGCGAACGCTACTCGGACTCTTTCTTCCTCTCCAATCCACTCCTCTTCTTCCCGATCTCCGGTCATCACCGGCGCCGGGGTTAACACTAATAAACTTACTAAACCCAAAAAAAATGTGAAGTCAAATTGGCATGCCACAATCAAGCATAGTGGCCCAGCCTACCAGTGAACAAAGCCAAAAGCAAACTCACCTGGCTTCGAGCAGCAGCGGCGTGCCAGCCCACTTGGCCCGGAGCGCAGCCTGCACGTTTTTCTGGCGGCGGATCTCAGCCCCTTGGCCGCCCGCGACGAGGCAACCCACGAGCAGAGCCGAGACCAGCGCCGCCGCGGCAGCCGAGCCCCCAGATCGGGCCCCTCGCGCCGCTGCCATGCGGGAGAGTAGCGCGCCGACCCGAAGCGCTTGTAGCTCTTCGATCCGACTGGTGCTACACGGTGGAGGCGGCTGGGCCCCGCATCAAGAGGATTTCGGAGGGTTTTGGTTCGTCGTCGACGAGATGCAGAGCGCGGTCGGAGGGAGACTTCGCCGGAGACCTGTGTGATAGAATGGTGAACTGGGAGACGGGCTTTAAAGAGCGAGGTCCTGGCCGTTGGATTGGCTCTGAACGGCCGATTATTTTTCTTAGTTCTTTCCGCTTTTGTATTTGGATGGAAGTGGGCCTCTTCTCGGAATGGTAAGAGCAATCACAGGAGACTCTCTATATCTTTCCTAAATGCTATGAATAGAATTTTTGGTAAAAAAATACTCTTCAATAGCTTGTCTAAGTGGTTATGCAGATATAGCTATCTTATATTCTGGATTTTTCGCTAGCAAAAAAATAGAAGATGAGAATAGATCTCTAGAGTGTGCACGAGATATAGAAAAGTTGTTGAAGAGTGAAAAGATTTAGAAATCGATTTTTATGGAAATAACTCTCCAAATGATGATTTAGAAGGTGAGATTTAGAAAGACTCTTAAAAATACTCTAAACAGTGACAAGGTTTTTGCATCCCCACAACTGGAAAAAGTTTTGTGGCAGAAAAAAAAACTATACACTACCGGAAATAGATGTATATCTAGATTTGTCTTAAGTTGAGTAATGTCATCTTTTATTACCAGCAATATCCACACAAAATATATACTATCTTGAAATAAAGGTCTCGTTCGGCTTACCTTATAATCCGCACTGTTCAAGAGAGTAACAGTGTTTTTCTCACAACAATTCAGCCAGAACAATACTTTTCAGCCGATTCAGCCAAGTTTCAGCAAGCCAAACGAGACAAAAAAAAAAGGGTTGAAAGTAATTTTTATAATGAAACTATGAATCTCAAACTTGGGTTATTAACTTATGTAACTTTTTTAGATATTGATAGTCAAAATTAAAAGAGATTGACTTAGAACAAAGCTAAATGGGCTTACATATCTGATCGGGAGAGCTTAAAGCTTTTTGTTTTTTTCGTTTTCAGTTTTCAAATAGTTTTTAGTCGCCACTATGAAAGGTCTTGACGCAAAATCTGACAAGAAAAAAGAGAGTCTGATCGCTAGACATAGAAAAAGGAAACTTTCATAACGAGTTTGATATGGTTGGTGAAAGTTGGTGGTAGCTAGTTCAACCAAATCAAGATCTCTGTAGCTCGTTACATCTTTTCGCATCCAAAAACATAACTGATGGTCATAAACACTACCCCCTCCATTCTAAGGGTCCGATTGCATCGTGGGGAAAAAAATCATGTTCCTATATTTTTTTTGTGAAAATTCATGTATTTCAAACATACCCTAATTTATAATTTGTTTTGACTTTTCTGGATACATAATTTTACTATACACTTAAATATATATTTAGATGCATAGTGTCGGTGTAGAAAGTGACCAACACGTAAATATTTGTAGTTTTATTGTACGTGGTGATCGGAGGTGGCCTAGCACTCAATGACACAGGGTTTATACTGGTTCAGGCAACGTGCCCTACGTCCAGTTTAAGTCGATCAGTGACTTTATTCCTGAGCCCATGTGCTCGAAGTTTGCTGTAGGGTTACAAACAGAATAGAGAAAGATAGGGGTACAAGAGGTCCTGTCGGACTCTGGTCTGAAGGGCCGAGAGTGACTGGAGCTTCGCTATATGCTAAGTGTTCGAACGTTTGTTGTTCGTTGGGATCCTTGGTCGTTCGGATCGTGTGTGTTGTTCGAGTTGTTGTGGACTGATTCTCCTCTTTTAGAAGAGAGCGCATCACATTTTATAGATGAAGGGGATGGCCTTACAAGTGAGAGAGATAGTGTATGTATGCTAAGCCTTATTGCCCATGCCGTCGGGTACAAGATGATTGTAGGCGGCCATAACACTGTTAATGTTAGATGCATGTGGGAGGTTGCATCGTCTTCTTCTGATATGGCAAACGTCGGTGCATGCCATACTGTTGATGCCCTGAGGCATGCAATGGGTTTTACCGTGTTCGTCTGGTATGGAAGTTTGCGGGCGCCCACAACACTGTAGGGCAAATATCGGTGCCCACAACACTGCTCGGGTTCTGACATGCCTGGAATGTTGCCGGGCACTCTTTTGACATGTCCTGTAGGTGTACAGGGTACGGTCCTTGGTATTGCGGTTGACTTGAGTGATCTGCCTTACTTGCTCCGTCTATTTCCTAGTCCTCATCGAGCGGGCGTCCTCGGTCGGTTGGTACCAGTTGGCTCCGACTACGCTAATCGGAGAAGAGCTATAAGTAGGGGTTCAGTACGTCCCCGGTCGGAGACGCGGGTCGGAGTTCAGAAGCGGTGTTTGGCTAGGCCTTTCGGTCGGAGAGGCGGGCCGAAGTCGAAAGTGAGCGTTGTTCCTCCTTGGCCAGGCCTTTCGGTAGGAGAGGCGGGCCGGAGTCGGAAGCGAGTGTTGTTCCTCCTTAGCGAGCCCTTTCGATCGGAGATCGGATCGCCCTTCTGGCCTGTCGTTTAGGTTTTTGGGCTGGCCCAAAAGTTTGCGCGTCGTTCGCAACGTCATCTGGTGGGCCGAGCTTTTGCTGGAAAGTCGGTCCACGAGGGACCCCGGGTTTATGAACCCGACAGGAGCCCCTGTCGACACAAAATTTTCGTCCCATGCTGAGGACACACGCAGCAAACCGGAAGGGTCTGCTCGATGGAGCTGTAGATCCGTCTAGCTTCAGCGCAGGGATAGTCGATCCTGTGCACTCCTCCTAAGACGTGTTAGTCAATTTAACACTATAATTGACAAGAAGAGAAAATTCATCAGTAATTAAAGGCGGAACTTGCCGGTGTTGCCAGACAGTCCCGAATGTACGGCTCTGAATGTCGATGTGAGAGGAGATCGACTAAACAGCCAATTCCAGCATATTCATGAGAATAAATCAGTTAAAGCCCATTGGATTGTATAAGAAGAATCAGTTATCATTCAAGATAAATGTCGTTGTTTGAGCAGATATTAATGAATGACAATAAGATGTCAACAATGAGTGGGTTATGCTGAGCCAATGATTACAAGCAACTGAACTCCTTTTATATAAATAAACAATTCAACATTATTTAACCGTTTAATAAAGATAAATCTAATGAACATGTTAGATCTCATCTATTGCTATGACCAGTGGGGCATGAGGCAGAATCATGCAGGCCGTAATACAATAATAAGATCATGAGGCTAACATATCTTTCAACCTATCTTTACTATAAACGGTCTCGTGATGCGAACTGTTCGTGAAAGCACTCGATATCGGCTAAAACAGCCGATTCAGACATAGCGCACAGTTAAAGTCATGTCTTCTCAGGAATAGATCTATCAAATAACGATCCCCACTCCATGATGCTAACAGTGGGGTGTGAGGCAGAATCACACATGCCGTGATAACGGGCCATGGAACGGTTTTCGCTAGCCAATAAATCTACTCAAGACGCAACATGCTTTAACCGCACGCTATGCACGATCAAGATTGGAGTAAACAGCCGATAAAACGTAACTCATCACTTAAGGTATAGATTAGATCAGTTTCAGATTAACAAACGATGGGTTAAACAAGATATAAGGCCGATCTAGATCAATCACAATCGGACAGAGTGATATTGCTATAATTAGATAAATAATAAAAGCAATAAGCAATATCAGTAACTTAATGAATCTACCAAAGACTGCCACTCTAAGGTAGAGCCGATAACTTGACCTTAATCTAGTTCATGCAGTGGGGGCCGACCGGATCGATGTAGCCATACTTGAACTAGGTAAGAATCGATAACTAACTTATACTATAGTCGCAGTGGATGTCGACCGGATCAATGCAGCTGTACGAATAGAGGTATAAGCCATGACGGTACTTACAACAAGCAGTGGAGGTCGACCGGATCGATGCAGTCGTACTTACTGAAGAACTCGCCGAGATCTACTCTACTCCTACTCCTAAGGGGTGGCCGAAGCCGAAAAAGTAAATAACTTGTATATTGGATTGATTGTTGTTCTTTACAATAGCCGGGGTTTGGTATTTATACCCGGGCCCTGTGCATGACTCTTGTCTAACACGACTTATTATAATTTTTGACCCTGGAGAAAATATTCATAATTTAAGATAACTTGGACTCTAATCTTTTTCTTTTTGTAGAGTCCAACATGTTTCATCCTAGCGCCAAACGTAGCCTTTATCGTTATCCGCTGGCGCTATCTAAAGAAAGTTGATTCCAGTTTTTGCATCCGAATCAGTTGGTTCCGATCTACACACAATTGATCCCTTGATGACATGATTTTGGGAGCTTTCGAGTCCCTACGACTGTTCTTCTAAATTTTGGTGTAAACAGCCCCCGAGCCCCCGAACAATTTGGGTAGAATCGTTTGGGGGATTTTTGTCTTATCAGTGGGTGCACGCGAGCGCACCCGCGGGTGTAGCCCCGGGCGATTCGGGTAGAATCATCTGGGGGGTTTTCGTGTTGCTAGCGGAGGAAGTTTGTGTTTCGTCAGCGGGTGCGCTTGAGCGCACCCGTGGGTGTAGCCCCCAGGTGATTCGGGCAGAATCGCCTGGGGGTTTTTGTCAGCTGCCAGTTTAGGGATCGGGCGAGACGAAGTTCGCGGATCCTAGCGTCGGGCGTAGCTGAGATAGTTTAGGGATCGGGCGAGATGGAGTCATGGATCCTAGTGTCGGTCGCAGCTGAGGCAGTTTAGGGATCGGTCGAGACAGAGTTGCGGATCCTGGCGTCGGACGCAGCCGAGGCAGTTTAGGGATCGGGTGAGACAGAGTTTGTGGATCATGGTGTCGGGCGTAGCCGAGGTAGTTTAGGGATTGAACGAGATGGAGTCGCGGATCCTGGCGTCAGTCGTAGCCGAGGCAGTTTAGGGATCAGGCAAGATGGAGTCGCGGATCTTGGCGTCGGGCGCAGCCGAGGCGGTTTAGGGATTGGGTGAGATGGAGTCATGGATCCTAGCGTCGGATGCAGCCGAGATAGTTTAGGGATCAGGCGAGACGGAGTGGCGGATCCTAACATCGGGCGTAGCCGAGGCAGTTTTAGGTATCGGGTGAGATGGAGTCATGGATCCTAGCGTCGGGTGCAGCCGAGGCGTTTGGGTGTCTTGAGCCCCTGAGCCCCGTTGGGCTTGGTAGGGGTCGGTTGAGTTTTGTGCGTTACCCTGTCCATGGTTTCTCGCAATAGAAGGGGCTGAGCTAACGTCGCTTGCCTCGATGGCTCGAGTGACGCACTCGGTGAGCTCGCTAACGGGTACGTTTGAGTGAAGTCTGGGTCCGTCGTTCGTGATGGGGTCGATACAGCCCTCATGTGGCATTCCACTACTCTTTAACCTACAACCCAGCAGATGCCTGGGTCATTCTAGAGACCAACCCAGGTGGCCCACTGGCCTCCCCTCGATGGAGATTCTATGGGTTTGGCAAGAGGTTAGGATCAAACAAGATGGTTAAGATGACCATGTCTGCTTTAGGGCAGACTGGGCGAGGGCCGCTTGGGGCTCATCTGTGTTTTCTCCCCTGGCTTTGTTTGACGTGAGGCAGCCTTGAGCCCTTCGTGGGCCGGCCTTCAAACCTCGGTCGGTCGTTGCTCATGTTGAATGAGGCAACTACCACTTCGTGACACAACACGGAGCGTTGTGATGCATTTAACTGCATATGTGATGCTTTTTGATGTATGGAATGAATGAATGCGTACATGGATGAATGAATGTTCATATAAAGAAATAGTGGGGGTTTGATAATATTACCTTGATGACTCGAGTGACGGGGTTTGAGGAGCTCCTATCGGATATGTCCGACTGGGATCCACGCTTGTCGTTCGTGAGGGAGTCGGCAAGGCCCACATGGGGCGTCCCTCTGCTTCTTACCTATCTCTTGGCGTTCGCCTGAGCCGTCCGATCAAATCAGGAAGCTCGTTGGTATCTCCTGGCAGAGATCCCGTCGTTTGGGCCTTTCCAAGTCCCACCTGGGAAGGCGAAGGGCCGCCTACGCGCAGTGGCCCCTTGTTTCTTGCGCCTAGCGTGCGCTAGTGGTGGGCCATACCCAGGCCATGTCCCATCTGACCAGGCGTTGTTCCATTGGGTAGGGTGCATCCCATTGGTCAGGGCGTGTCCCATCGTATCCCATCCGCATTGAATGGGGGAAGGGAGAGGATTTTTTGCCCCTGTCGTTTTGCCTTTCCCTAATCGCTATGCATTTCCTAATTGTTGTACCTTTTTCTTTAAGTAGGGAAAGGGAGAGGCTTTTGTTCCATTCCTTCGCCTATTCCTCACCTGCCACCTCTTCTCCTTCTTCCTTCTCGCCAAGAGTGTTTGAGTGCCGCGACGGTTTCTAGGAGAGAAAAGGGGAGAGCGAGGGAGAGGAGAAAACTCATAGATCCATTCGCGAACCCAGAGCGCAATGTCAAGCTAGAGGTCATCCGTCGTGAGGGAGTCGGTGTTGGCTGCCTTTGTCAAGAAGGGGTTTCTACCACCGAGGGAGGTGGCGCATTGGACGGCTCCTACGGGGGAGGATTTCCCACAACCTTAGGCTGGCGAGGCTGTTTCCTTCCTCGCCTTTCATGAGCACGGGTTAGGATACCCCACGCACTGGTTCCTACGCGGGCTCCTCAATGAGTGGGGCCTGGAGCTACAACACCTCAATCCGACTAGGATGCTGTATATCGCCGACTTTATCACCATGTGCGAGGCCTTCCTCGGGATGGAGCCACACATGGACTTCTTTCGGTAGATGTTCTTTGGGTGAGCTATGTCAGAGGGGAAGCCGCTCATGATCGCGCTAGAGGGGGCTTCGTGCTGCAGAAGAAACTGAGCGTGTCGGGCTCGTACCCCGTGTACACCCCCTATGATTCCAATCGGGGGTGGCATGAGGAATGGTTCTACATCAGGAACCCAGCGGAGGCGTCGTTTCCGCCTTTCACCGATAGGAGGCTGGAAAGGCAGGAGAGCTAGTCATGGTGCCCCACCAACCGGCAGAAGAAGAAGGTGGAGATTATCGAGGTGGAGCTCCAGAAGCTCGTGCGGCACGGCCTTGATGGGGTGTGGGTGTTCCATACCCTATTCTGCCATCAGGTCGCTCCGCTGGCGGGGAAGACGTGGCCGATGTGGAAGTACAATAGCCCGACAGACCCCGACCATGCATCGTCGGAGGAGCTATCGAACGACGAGGTCTGGAGTCGCCTTGACCGGGTGCTGCAGCTGAGGCCTAAAGAGACCCTTGAAGGAAAGCCCGGACCTCTCAACGCCATGACGATGTCCAAACTGGTATGCTCCCCTCTCTTTACTTCATGTTCTTTTTCCCCTTTGTTCCCCTATTTTTTGATTTTGAGTCGCCTGTTTCATAGGGACTTGGAGTTTACATGTCCCGGACACACCTTCCGTAGGGGCCAGAGGGCGTGTCCCGATAGGCCACCTGAAGGAGCGGCGGTTGATAGGAATAAGAAGAAGGCTAAGGAGGCTCAGTAGAAGCTTGAGAAGGAGATAGAGATCGCCGGGCATGTGCGGGCTAGGGAAAATAGGAGCGACGTTGAGTTAGAGCTCAAGTCGGAGGAACCCATAGAGGTGGGCGATGCCGTGATCTTCTTGAAAGGATCAAGATGCCTAAGAGGGGGGTGAATTGGGCTAATTCTAAATTTTCTTGCAATAATAAAATCCTATGGTTAGCCCAATTAACCCCTTGTGCCTACAAAAGTGTTTCTAATAAACTAATGCACAACGGACTAGCAACCTATGTTCCAAACTTACTCTAGCAAGGCAATTCTATGAATGTAAAGACAAGTATTGAATTGCTCAAAGTAAATGCTCAAAGTAAATAGAGAGAGAGAGAGGAACGCGGCGATGTTTTGCCGAGGTATCGGAGAGTCGCCACTCTCCACTAGTCCTCGTTGGAGCACCCGCGCAAGGGTGTGGCTCCCCCTTGATCCGCGCAAAGATCAAGTGCTCTCTACGGGTTGATTCTTCGACACTCCGTCACGGCGAATCACCCAAAGCCGCTCACAACTTGAGTTGGGTCACCCACAAGCTCTTCGGATGATCACCGAACTCCCAATCACCACCAAGCCGTCTAGGTGATGGCGATCACCAAGAGTAACAAGTACGAACTCTCACTTGACCACGCGAAGCCTAATGAGAAGATGGATACACACTTGGCTACTCTTGATTGACTAATGAGGTTTTACTCTTGGATTCTCAAATCACAAACACCTCACTAGGACCTTGCTCTTCTTGGCACTCACAAATGTGTTTCTCAGCTGTTGGAATGAGCAAAAGTAACTCCACACACGAGTGGAGGTTCTATTTATAAGGCAGCCTGAAAAACGAACCGTTATGTGCCTCTACGGGGTGACCGGATGCTCCAGTCATGTTGACCGGATGCTCCGGTCAGTTCAACCCGCAATCCAGTGAAAATGTGTTGACTGGACGCTGGCAGGGTCCGGTCACCACTGACCGGACGTGTCTGGTCGCATTAAACCCTTACTAGAACCTTACTGTACTCGACCGGACGCTGAACCCCCAGGGTCCAGTCAGCACTGATCGGACGCGCCCGGTCGCAGATTTCCTTCTCTGGAACCTTACTGGAGTCGACCGGACGTTGCCTCTCAGTGTCCGGTCACTTGACCTCTCCAGCGTCCGATCGCACCGAAGGCAGTCGCTTGATCAAATGAACTGACCGAACCCTGCGGCCAGCGTTCGGTCAGTATTTGACCCTCCATTCACTTCCAACTCTCGAACAATATGTGAATGAAGTTGCTCCAATGGATCTTAGGCATTCGTAGGAGCTACCTAGAGCTAGTTTTAACAAGTGTGCACCACACCTAACTCACTAGACTCATCTAGGTCAAGCTATCCGTTCATACCCCCCTTAATAGTACGACCAAAGGAAAAACAAAGTCCTAAACTACTCTAAGTGTCACTCCAACTCCAATTGACACTTATAACTAGTCATCCTTAACCTTGTCGTCCATCCTTTGAAAACCGAAACAATTTCCATTGTAGGGGCATGACCACCTCGATTGCCCAATTGATCTCCATTACCATGACCTAACTTAATTGCCTCTGCAAAACATACGTTAGTCATAGTAATCTTGTATTGTCATTAATCACCGAACCCAACTAGAGGCCTAGATGTTTTCAATCTCCCCCTTTTTGGTGATTGATGACAATACCACCTCGAGTATGTGAAAGAGTGAGGTTTTTGACGGGCCTGGTTCATATAAGCTTTTGTCGATAAGAACAAAAGTGTTAGTCAAGCTTATATGACCCAAGCCAACACAATGTACTCAAAGGATATGAATTAAGCATGAGTACGAGTAACAAAGCTTATTTGCATCGAAGTATAAATGCGGAAGCAAAGACAAATGAGCATAACACAAGTGATATGACATAGAAATAATGTAAAGTAGAGAGCACACATGTCATATATCACAATCACATAGATATCACTATCACATAGATATAATAGTATGCATGAAAGTAACACACGAATGCATAATAGTAATAGTGTATCACACAAATAAAACTCCAAATGTATATAATAGACTAATAATAGATAACTAGCTCCCCCTAAATCTCGCTCCCCTGAGTCTACATACTCGAACCCTCTCCCCCTTTGGCGTCAAACACCAAAACCTAAGGGTCGGTCGGTGGGGCTGCAGCGGATGAGCCGGGCGCTGAAGTACGTGGAGTAAGATGAAACTGGGTGCCATCATCATCTGACCCTGAGCTCTATATTGACTGACCCTCTATAGCAGGAAGTGTCGCTGAAGCGGTCTGGGTCTGAGCTGGGGCAGGTACTGCCTGTGAAGCTGCAAGAATATCTATCGTAGGATCTGAAGATGCGACAGAAGAAGGGAGCCTCTGAGTAGTCGCGACGACAGGAGCTGCTGTAGAAGGACCGGCGGCATGCATATGAGGCGGTGTAGGCATGCCGGTCAACTCGCTGAAGGATGCTCCAAGACTTCTGGAGACTGATGTGTCAGGCACAAAGAGCGAAGCTGACTGGTCTGGTGTGAAGCCCGTCTAAAATGGAGTGAACTGTGGGGCTACCACTGGTGAGGCTAACCACTGGGACACCTGTACTGGAGGTGAAGCAAACTGAGCTGGAGGCTGTCCCTGACTCTGAAACATCTGGACGACGGCTGGGCTGAGCGGGTGCCTGTGGTGTGCTGTGCCTGATCCTCTGTGCCATGTTATATGCTGGGAACTCTGTAGTGGCACATCTGTACTCAGCAACCATCTCTGGTGTCCTGACTGACACTGCCTTCAGCATAAGAAATGTAATCCAATGTGCATAGGGAAGCTGCCTGCGACCCTTGAAGCCCTCAACAATAGTATCCTCCATCTCTGATAGAAGGAGGTCCCAAATATCAAATACAGTCTACTACATCAGGGCATTGAGAAGCCAAAGCTGTAGGCGAGTCAGACCCTCTCTGTATCCCAACCTAGGAAGTAGTGTCCTCCTAATGATGGCCTCAAGCACTCAAGCTGTAGGAGTCAGGTCACTAGGGTTCCTCCTCGACCCCTCACCAAAGGGCTCCTTGAAGCAATGGCGCACAAGATCTGTAGGGGGCACCAAGCCACCATGTGGATGCCTAGGAGGCTCCTGCTGACCATAGCATACCTCATGTAACTTGACAGGCTGCTCCTGTAGCATCAGTATCTCCCAGGCCCTGAAACTCATCATCCTATAGTCTCTGCCGTTGAATGCAAAATGTATGAAGTTGTGCTGTGGGTCAACGTAGAGTGAAGCATAAAACTGCCGAACCCAAGATGGTACATACAGTCTAGTCTGGCCAATCAGATCTGTCAGCCCTGGCAAATATGACAAGTAGGGGTGGATATGCTCTCCGGCTGCTGCCACAATAGACTCTATACTGCATACCCTCTGAGATCTGAACACTATCGCACTGTTGAGGTAAGCATTATAGAAATCCTCCTGGAGCGGTGTATAGAAACCCTCTGCTGCTCTCTCATCCCTCCTCGGAGGGAACCACACGTCAAACTCAACTAACCTCAACTGGTGAACCTGTCTGGCTGTGGCGGCCCTCAAGTCAAGGTGTACTACTGGAGGCGGACCCTATGGTCTGGGCGGTGGGCGTGAACCCCTGCGCTGTGTGGCTGGCCTTGGTGGAACTGTAGCACTGGTATGACCAGAGTGGCGTAGCTAGGGGGCCTGCTCGGTCTCCTCGGCCTGCTGACCCTCCTGAGTCTCCTGAGCTGGATGAGTCTCTGCTGGTGGGGGCTGCTGCTGTGGCTCCTACTAGGACTCCTCCTGAGGTCGAGGCTCCTCAATAGCCAGTCGATGTCCTGCCCTCATGACAGTCCTAGGTAGACCACCATGACGACGCTCAGCCACCTCAACTACTACCCTCTGTGCTGGTGTGAGCTGTGGATCTACAATGACAACACCACTGCGAGTGCCGCCTCTCTTAGCACGCTCTGCGGCCTCAGCGACTACAGCTGCTCTCGCTGTCTCTACGTCAAGATACTTTTGCTTCTTAGATGTCACCTGCTTCGTCGCCTTGCCTTTCAGTCCTATAGGCTGGCGAGGCAGGGGCCTTCGATCATCATCTCCTGGACCACCACCAACATTCTTGGTGTGAGCCATCTGATCTGACAAGAAGATGAACTGCCACTAACGAAGATCAACTGTCAAACTGACACTCCCGAGGCTTGGCCTCGATCCTTACTCGCGAGCTTGGCTCCGAGTTGACTGACAACTGCCACACGAACCTCAACAGCACCGACTCGCTGCACGATAGAATAGATGGATATACAAATAAATACAATATATCTAATAGATGCGAAAGACCTAGGAAACAAGCAATGTAGGTATGAAATTGAGATGACGGGCATGCTACCTGATGAACCGGCGATCCGAGAGAAGAAGAGACGTGTCATGCGGGGGAAACCTCAGAACCGGCTGGGGCTAGGGTTGCAAAGAACTGCGATGAAACAGCGGCCCTAGATTATTTGAAATCAGTGATTTGCAATGGATTTAGGTCACAAGCAAGGCAAATTCAAAACAAGGATTAGGTTTTACCAACCAATCGAGGAGGCAAGGGCTAGGGCTTGGACGCATGGAGAGGCACGGTGGCTTGGACCCATGGGGAGGCATGGTGGCGTGCGAGGCTAGCGCGAGGTGCTCAGCGTGTGGGCTCGGCTGCTGTGGCGCGGTTGCAGGAGACCTACGGATGCGGTGGCACACAGTCGTGGGAGGCGCGGTGGAGCTGCGGTGGTGTGAAGACGATGGCGTTGGCAGGGATGAGCGCGGTGAGTTCTTTGGAGATTTGGGATTAGCGGTGGCTAGGGTTAAGTCAAACGGATTAAAACCGGTTATATGAGGGTCCCCCAACACGATAGAATAGGAAACGGAAGAAGAGTACTGATGCCGCATGAGATCCACTGACCGGACGCTCCGGTGGTAGCGACCGGACGCTACCACCTAGCGTCCGGTCGATTCCAGAGAGGTCCAATGCCTCTAGAATCGTGACCAGACGTGTCCGGTGGTCCATGACCGGACGCAGGCAGGGTCCAGTCAGGTTAGCCTGTTTCTCCTTCAAACGACCGGATGCTGGATCCCTTCCTGACCGGATGCACAAACACAGCATCCGGTCACTCCTTTAGTAGTAGTTCACCTCCTATGAACTGACCGAACGCTGGTCAGCAGAGTCCGGTGCAGCGTCCGGTGGCCCTTTTCCAGCAAATCTTCAAAGTTCCTTCGCGCTGCCTGTTCCCAATCAAGTCCCAACTTGAATAGGATCCAAATAAACACCAATTGAGACTGATGTGAGTGACCTCTCTCAAACCCTCATATTTTTCAAAATATTTTGCCTTAGGCTATAATTCTTTTTAAGAAAATAGGCAATAAGAGGGCAAATGGAACAAAATGACAAAACAACATTCATGCATATGCAATACTTGTAAGTAAATCTAGTTGCTTGTCAAGTTTGATCCAAGGTTAAGCTTCTTCACACGCTTTTCGGCGGTTATCTTAACCATGTTAGACAAGCCCTATATGCATTGCCAAAAATTAAACATGTTATATATTACAATGAATGCAAGGGACAACATAAGCTCAATTTTTAGTGAAGTTGCTAAAGTCAAGCACATTGAGCTCATTCCGCAATCTACAAAATGTAGCCTCATCTAGCAGTTTAGTGAAGATATCCGCTAATTAATCTTCGGTTCTTACACCTTCTAGTGATTTATCATTTTTAGCAACATGATCTCTTAGAAAGTGATGGCGGATATCTATGTGCTTGGTGCGAGAGTGTTTGAACTGGATTATTTGCAAGTTTTACCGCACTTTCATTGTCGCACAAAAGAGTTACCTTTTCTAGAACTACACCATAGTCTAGTAAAGTTTGTTTCATATATAAAATTTATGCACAACAAGCACCCGTGGCAATGTATTCCGCTTCAGCGGTGGACAAAGCCACACTATTTTGTTTCTTAGAGGACCAAGACACAAGTGATCTACCAAGCAAATGGCACCCTCTCGATGTGCTCTTTCTATCCACTTTGCATCCGACGTAATCCGAATCGGAATAGCCAACTAATTCAAATATAGCTCCTTTGGGATACCAAAGGCCAATGCTTGGTGTGTGCTTAAGATATCTAAGGATTCTTTTTACGGCAATTAAATGTGTTTTCTTAGGATTAGCTTGAAATCTAGCACACATACACACACTAAACATGATGTCAGGCCTAGATGCGGTTAAATATAACAAGCTACCAATTATAGAACGGTAGAGAGTTTGATCAACCGGGTTACCTCCCACATCTAGGTCGAGATATCCATTGGTAGGCATTGGTGTCTTGATTGGCTTACATTCATCCATCTTGAATCTCTTGAGAAGATCTTTTATGTATTTTTTCTTGAGAGATGAAGATGCCTTATTTCATTTGCTTGACTTGAAAACCAAGAAAGAATGTAAGCTCACCAATCATTGACATCTCAAACTCCTTCGACAACAATTCACCAAATTCTTTGCATGAGTCTTCATTTGATGATCCAAAGATGATGTCATCAACATATACTTGACAAATGAAGATATGCCCATCAAGCTTCTTGGTGAATAGTGTGGTGTCGACCTTCCCAATGGTGAAACCCTTCTCAATGAGGAAGTTTCGAAGCCGCTCATACCAAGCTCTTGGGGTTTGCTTAAGCCCATATAGCGCCTTAGACAACCTAAAACATGATTAGGATATCTAGGGTCTTCAACCTCGGAAGGTTGATCAATATAGACTAGTTCATTTATAAAGCCATTTAAAAATACACTTTTCACATCTATTTGATATAGTTTCATTTCATGATGTGATGCATATGCAAGTAGGATACGGATGGCTTCTAATCTTGCAACCGGTACAAAGGTCTCTCCAAAATCCAAACCTTCAACTTGAGAGAACCCCTTTGCAACTAGTCTTGCCTTATTTCTCACAACAACACCTTGATCATCTTACTTATTGCGGAACACCCACTTTGTTCCAATGACTTTTGCACCTTTTGGTCGCTCTTCAAGAGTCCAAACTTCTTTGCGAGTGAAGTTGTTTAACTCTTCATGCATGGCATTGATCCAATCTAGATCTTTGAGAGCTTCTTCTACCTTGGTAGGCTCATAGCAAGAGACAAAAGAGTGATAAGCAATAAATGAGACAAGTTTTTGAGATCGAGTCATTACACCCTTTGATGAACTTCCTATGATGAGATCTTGTGGATGATCTTGTAGGAGAGGTGTATTTCTTCTATCGACCACTTGAGGAGGCGGTTGTGGAGCATCAACATCTTATGCTTGTACCACCATTTGCTCATGGGAGATATGAGTATCTTTATTTTCTACTCTCCCATCTTTTTCACCATCTTATGGCACACTTGATGAAGAAGGTTGATCAATGACTTGTACATCATCTTCATCATCTTTTGGCTTGATGTCTTCAACCGAAATGTTCTTCATAGCCTCCCTCAATGGTTCATCACCTACATTATCAAGACTCTCATGTGCTTCTTGGGAGCCGTTAGATTCATCAAATTCCACATCATATATTTCTTCAACCAAGCCGGTGGCATGATTAAATACTCTATATGCTTTGGACTTTGATGAGTAACCAATAAGAAAACCAGTATCACGTCTTTGAAACTTCCCTAGGTGTTGTCGCTTCTTATAGATGTAGTATTTGCAACCAAACACCCTAAAGAAGGAGACATCCGGCTTCTTCCCATTGAGCAACTCATAGGGTGTCTTGCCAAGGAACTTTTGAAGGAATATGCGGTTTGATGCATAGCACGCGGTGTTGATTGCTTCCGCCCATAGAGCTTTGGGGGTGTTGTACTCATCTAGCATTGTCCTTGCAAGGGTGATCAAAGTCCGGTTCTTCCTCTCAACTACACCATTTTGTTGAGGAGTATAAGTTGCGGAGACTTCATGCTTGATCCCAACTTCATCACAATAAGCTTCAATGTTTGTGTTGTCAAATTCTTTTCCATTGTCACTTCTAATTTTCTTGAGCTTCACTTCAAATTCATTTTGTGCTCTCTTGGCAAACTTCTTAAAGTAAGATGCAACTTCGGATTTGTCATGAAGGAAGAATACCCATGTATACCTTGAATAATCATCCACTATCACAAGACAATAAAGATTTCCTCCCAAACTCTTGTATGTTGTTGGTTTAAATAAATCCATGTGTAGGAGTTCTAGCACTCTTGTGGTTGATATGAAAGCTTTTGTTGGATGGGTATTTGCAACTTGCTTGCTGGCTTGACATGCACTACAAAGCTTGTCCTTCTCAAACTTCACATCCTTCAACCCTCTCACCAAATCATTCTTCATAAGCTTCTTGAGTGAGCTCATCCCAACATGAGCAAGTCTTCTATGCCATAGCCACCCAAGTGTTGTTTTGGTGAATAGGCAAGTCTTCAAATTTGCATCTTCGGAGGTGAAGTCCACTAGATATAAGTTGTTGTATCTAAATTCATTGAATATCACTTGATTGTCATCTACCTTGGATACAACAACCTCCTTCTCGGTGAGCAAGCATTGGAAGCCAAGATCACATAATTGTCCAACGGATAGCAAATTGAAGCTCAATGAAGCAACATAGAGCACATTGGAGATGGAATGATCATTTGATATTGCCACTTTGCCCAATCCTTTAACCTTGCCCTTTGAGTTATCTCCAAATGTTATTTTCTCTTGTCCATCCACTTCTTCATCTTGTGAGGTGAACATACGAGGATCACCGGTCATATGTTGAGTGCAACCACTATCAATAACCCAATGACTTCTACCGGTCTTGTAGTTCACCTACACACAAGAGATTCAAGCTTTAGGAATCCAAACTTGTTGAGGGCCCTTCACCTTCTCAACAAGTGACTTAGCCACCTAAATCTTCTTAGGCATATTCTTGTTAGGGGGACCTAAGAACATGACTTTCATCTTTCTACTAGAGTCCTTTCTAAGCATGCAGTGAGCATTGAAGGCAAAGGGTCTAGCATGCTTGGGCAAGGGTTGTGGCGGTGGAGTTTGACACTCATGAGCAAAGTGTCCTTCTTGTCCACACTCAAAGTATCTCTTTGACTTTGGCTTTGGCTTTGATTGTTGTTGTTGAACTTGAGTCTTCTTCTTCTCTACATGTGCCACATATCCAATGCCACTTCTATCAATCTTCATAATGGTGTTTATTAGAAGCTCACTTTGAAGATGCTTGCCTCTAGCAAACTTGCTCAATCCAATCTTGAGATGCTCTTTCTCTAACTTAAGCTTCTTATTTTCTTCCTTTAGAGCATCATCTTATTCTCTTCCTTGAGCTTCTTGTTTTCTTCTTTGAGCTTCTCATTCTCTTGAATCAACTCTTTGTCATGATCAAGAGTTTCTACCACAATGGTGTTGTGGCTTTTCATTTCTTCAAGATCTTTCATGAGCTTCTCATTTGAGTTCTTGAGCTTGACATATTTAACATAGTCATTGCACTCAACCACTTGCTTGCCTTTGCCACTAGATCCTTGCTTAATGCTCTCATCAATCAAATCATCACATGATGTAGCTATATCAATCTTAACAACATGGTTAGTAGCATCATGTGGCTTATTTGGTAAAAATTCTTGAGCAATAACAAGAGTATCATAATTGATCTTTAAAGTAGTGTAATCATCTTTTAGCTTGTTGTGGCTAGTGATTAGCTCATTGTGCACACACTCAAGTTTATCATGTTTATCTTTAAGCTCTTTCTTAGAAGATTTGAGCTCCTTGAGTTTGGATGGTATAGCATCATTTGTTTCTTTAAGCTCAACATTAGCCTTCTCCAATGTATCGCACTTAGCTAAGAGTGAATCATTTTTAGCATCAAGCTTTTCATTTGTAGCTCTACTCTTTCTAATGATCTTAGTGTATTTTCTTAGTATTTTGACAAGATCATCATATGTAGGTGAATCATCATCATCGCTATCGCTATCATCATCACTAGCTTGCTCATCATCACTACTATCATCATTCTTAGTTACCTTGCGTTCACCCTTGGCCATAAGGCATAGGTGTGTAGATGATGAAGGCGATGGTGGCGGTGTAGATGCAAGATCAATAGCTATGGCGGCCACCTTCTCATTGTCACTATCATCATCGGATGATCCACTTGATGAATCAATGTCCGCGAGTCAATCACCGACAATGTAGGCCTTTCCACTCTTCTTCTTCTTTTAGAAGTCTCTCTTTTTGCCATATCTCTTCTTGTATGGCTTGTTCTTCTTCTCATCTTCATCTTCATTACTTGAGTCAACTTTCTTACCCTTGTTCTTGTTCTTGAACTTGTCTTTCTTGGGCTTTGTGCATTGATGAGCTAGATGGCCAAGTTTGCCACAATTGTAGCAATCCATCTCGGAGATTGACTTTCTTCTTAAGCTAGTGAAGAACTTCTTCTTCTTACCATCAAACTTGATGCCACTCTTGTTTAGCTTTTTTAGCATCTTGGCGGTCTTCTTCACCATGAGAGCAAGACTTTCTTTATCATCTTCTTCATCACTTGAGCTCTCATACTCAAGTCTTGCTTTGCCCTTATCTTAGCTAGCTTTGAATGCTAAGTCCTTCTCTTTCTTCTTTGTAGAGGATGAGCCATCTTGTGGCGTGATGTGCATGTACATCTCATGAGCATTGATCTTTCCTAAGATTTGTGTCGGTGTAGCGGCGGAAAGATCACCTTAATGTAGCACGGTCACAATGTGCCCATATTTGTCAATGGAAAGGACACTCAAGATCTTTCTCACAACGTCAGATGGTGACATTTGAGTAAGTCCAAGCCCATTAACTTCCTCTACAAGAATATTTAAATGAGAATACATCTCATTAGCACTTTCTTTAGGAAGCATTTCAAATGAATTTAGCTTTTTAATCACAAGATGATAGCGTTCCTCACGCTTACTCTTGGTTCCCTCATGGAGCGCACAAACGTCCGACCATAGTGCATGGGCGTCTTTGTGGTTCCTTACATGGTTGAACACATCTTTGCAAAGGCCTCTAAAGATGGTGTTGCGAGCCTTTGCATTCCATTTTTCATAGTTCACTTCATCACCTTGAAGTTGTGTGGGATTCTTAGGTGTTGGGAACCCTTGAGAGGCGGCTCTAAGTATTCCTACGTCTAGAGCTTCTAGGTATGCCTCCATGCGAATTTTCCAATATGGAAAATCATCCCCCTCGAAGATAGGAGGAGGTTCATCCCCGTGAGACATCTTACTCTAAGCGGTTAAGCTTAAAAACGTGAGCACGAGACTCCAATACCAATTGAAAGGATCAAGATGCCCAAGAGGGGGGGTGAATTGGGCTAATTCTAAATTTTCTTGCAATAATCAAATCCTACGGTTAGCCCAATTAACCCCTTGTGCCTAGAAAAGTGTTTCTAATAAACTAACGCACAACGAACTAGCAACCTATGTTCCAAACTTACTCTAGCATGGCAATTCTATGAATGTAAAGACAAGTATTGAATTGCTCAAAGTAAATGCTGAAAGTAAATAGAGAGAGAGAGAGAGGAACGCGGCGATGTTTTGCCAAGGTATCAGAGAGTCGCCACTCCCCACTAGTCCTCGTTGGAGCACCCGCGCAAGGGTGTGGCTCTCCCTTGATCCGCGTAAGGATCAAGTGCTCTCTACGGGTTGATTCTTCGACACTCCGTCGTGGCGAATCACCCAAAGCCACTCACAACTTGAGTTGGGTCACCCACAAGCTCTTTGGATGATCACCGAACTCCCAATCACCACCAAGCCATCTAGGTGATGGCGATCACCAAGAGTAACAAGCACGAACTCTCACTTGACCACGCGAAGCCTAATGAGAAGATGGATACACACTTGGCTACTCTTGATTCACTAATGAGGTTTCACTCTTGGATTCTCAAATCACAAACACCTCACTAGGACCTTGCTCTTCTTGGCACTCACAAACGTGTTTCTCAGCTGTTGGAATGAGCAAAAGTAACTCCACACATGAGTGGAGGTTCTATTTATAAGGCAGCCTAAAAACGAACCGTTATGTGCCTCTACGGGGTGACTGAATGCTCCAGTCATGTTGACCGGATGCTCCGGTCAGTTCAACCCGCAATCCAGTGAAAATGTGTTGACTGGACGCTGGCAGGGTCCGGTCACCACTGACCGGACGTGTCTGGTCGCATTAAACCCTTACTAGAACCTTACTGTACTCGACCGGACGCTGAACCCCCAGGGTCCAGTCAGCACTGATCGGACGCGCCCGGTCGCAGATTTCCTTCTCTGGAACCTTACTGGAGTCGACCGGACGTTGCCTCTCAGTGTCCGGTCACTTGACCTCTCCAGCGTCCGATCGCACCGAAGGCAGTCGCTTGATCAAATGAACTGACCGAACCCTGCGGCCAGCGTTCGGTCAGTATTTGACCCTCCATTCACTTCCAACTCTCGAACAATATGTGAATGAAGTTGCTCCAATGGATCTTAGGCATTCGTAGGAGCTACCTAGAGCTAGTTTTAACAAGTGTGCACCACACCTAACTCACTAGACTCATCTAGGTCAAGCTACCCGTCCATACCCCCCTTAATAGTACGACCAAAGGAAAAACAAAGTCCTAAACTACTCTAAGTGTCACTCCAACTCCAATCGACACTTAGAACTAGTCATCCTTAACCTTGTCGTCCATCCTTTGAAAACTAAAATGATTTCCATCGTAGGGGCATGACCACCTCGATTGCCCAATCGATCTCCATTACCATAACATAACTTAATTGCCTCTGCAAAACACACATTAGTCATAGTAATCTTGTATTGTCATTAATCATCGAAACCCAACTAGAGGCCTAGATGCTTTCACTTCTCCAAGGAGGAGGAAGGCTGGGAGGTCGTTATGACCTCGGCGAAGCGTCGCGATCCTTCGGTCGTGTCCGCTGGCGGCGAGCAGGAGGTAGAGAGGCACAGCAATGTTCCCACGCTGAGGAAGCATGTTGTGAGCGCGGACACCATCGGTGAATGGGAGGCAAAGCGGATGCGGTCACTACGCCCTTCTGAGGCGTCGCCGGCCTCGTCCCGGCCTACCGTGGGCGTGGCGAGATAGGCCAGGCGGTTGAAAAAGTGGGCTCACACCTGCACATCATTGGGGCCAACGCCAGCGCATGACCCATAATGGGAGGATGCCCCGCTAGCTGCTCTGGTCGACGTGCCCCGAGCCAAAGGTTGTGGTGATTTACGGGCTGAGCACCGAGCAGGAGCCGGTTGGGTCGACTCCCCCTCGGCTGAAGTGAGGGGGCGTGGGTCGTGGCTTGGGAGTGGTCCTCGCTTGGTAGGCCCATTGACATCGGATCGAGGCTTTAGAGCCCTACCGCTTCCGTCCTGGTATGCCTTCTTTGTTTCTTTTTTATCTCGCTGTTGAGTTTTTTTTTGGAGTGTGACTAACCTGTACTTTTTCGACAGCGGCCGAATGTTGACGAGGCTGAGCATCGCCCCAACACCCATGCGGGAGGATTAGAGGCCCACCTTGTAGCATGCTATGGTGAGCGGCGGGGAGAGCAGGGTGGTGGTGGTGGGTCCTTCCCTTCTTGGGGCGGCGCCCCCCAGGTCGGTCGCCAGTACAGCGGTAGCGGCGGCGACGGTGTTGGTGGTGATCCTGTTGGTGACAGCGGAGGCCGTGTCAAAGGTAACCCTTATGGCCCCTCCTCTACCGGATGTGGCAGAAGAGGAGAGGGAGACCAGGCTCCCTGCCTCACCGGGCGGAGGGCCGCACGGCTCACCCTCCTAGTCAGAGCTGGAGGTGTTGGGGGAGATGCGGCCGGGCTAGAGCTGGAATGCCTACCGGTGGCCCATGAAATCGAGGTGGTGGAGATCCCCTCCGATGGCGAAGTAGGTGACGAGGTGGAGCTACCGGTGCCATCGCAGGAGCGGGCGGTGGTCCAGTCGTCGACTGGGCCTTCTAGCGGGTTCGGGGTGAGATGTAATCTGGTGTGGCCCAACCCCGGTGACCCAAGGAAGGCTCGATTCATCCTCAGCAATGACGAGGAGGTGGCGCTCTGGCACTTCCTGGGGGAGAGCGAAGTGACGATGGAGTCCGATCTCACCCAAACCAGGGCAAGGCTTGAGGAGGCCTTGGAGCGAGTCAAGTCCGTCCATCGGGCGGTTATGGTTGACCTGCCCCGCGTCGTAGAGGTAAGTTCTCTGTGTTTTATTCTTGATTCCTTAGTTCCTTGCTGGTAGCTTCAGTGTGTTAGCTCCTTGCTTTGTAGGGCTTAGAGGGGATGTCGTGCCGCAAGTCTCGTTTCCTCCGGGAGGAGCACGCCCAGATGGCCGAGCTTGAGCATGAGCTGGAGTCTGCCCACCAAGAGTCCTAAGACCGGGCGGTAGAGGTGACCGAGGCATGGGTGGTGGAGCAGCTCATGGTAGAGCGGGCGACTGCCGCCGAGTGGGGCTTGAGGTGGCGAAGGTCCGCTAGGTGGAGACCGAGATGGTGCTACAAAAGTCCCTGGCGGACACCGAGGTGGCGCTCCAAAGTGCCCTGGAGACCCTGGAGATGGAGCAAAAGGCCCTAGAGTCAGAGTGAAAGGCTTGGTCAGAGGCTGTCCAGGAAGTGCTCATGCTTCGAGACCGGGTGATGGGGACGGAGGAGGCGAATGCCCGGCTGCACGAGCAGGTGACTCGGCAGGAGGAGGGACTCTCCATCCTTGAGAATACCCACCTCAGTATGTACCTTTTCTGCTTTTGATGTGTTGGTTTCTTCCTTTTGCTTGCTTCTAAGCTTGTCGCCCTTCTTCCAGAGCTGGGTGGAAAGGTGGAGTCATTGGAGCGAGACCTGGAGACGGCCAAGGCGACGATTGGTCGGAATACGAAGACACTGGCCAAGTCCATTGAAGAGCGATGTGCTTTAGAGGGGGAACTTGACCAGATATGTAATGTTGCCCAGCTCGTCATCTCGGAAGTCTTCAGGTCGACGCCAAGTACCAGCACGCTCGCCATCCGGTTAGCGGAGGTTTTGGATGAGGTTTGGGCCCTCATCACCGATGGGCTGTTCTACAGGACGTTGGGGTGTTTACTTTGGTGGCAATGTACCACCTGGACCTAGACTTTGCCGCCATCTATAGCAGGTATGCCAATGGTTGGAGCACGAAGGACATCTACTCGCTCGGGGAGAGCTTGCTGCCACACGCCAAGTTGGTGGCCAAGCAAGTCTCCACGCGGTGGATGATGGATGCTCGCCGTGCGGACATGGCCGAAGGCGCACGTCAGGAGGATGTCACCTAGCCTATGGATGGCTTGGAGCCTGGGTCAAAAGTGGATGTTGCCCCGCCTCTGACCAGGCCAAATGTTGCCCAGTCGGAGGACGAGCAGCCCCTACCCTTATCGGTCGAGCCGGTAGCTGATGCCACCGGGGAGCCGTAGTAGAGGTTTTAGAGTAGAAATACTTTAGCAGATGTAAAAGATAATGTCGTGGGGGAGCCCCCTGTGTAAAGTGTTTTTGTGTATTAATGAATACAGTAACTTTGTTTTTATGATGGGACTACTTCATTCGGGGAAGCTTGTCCCATTCGTTCTTTACTTTTACCTTAGCATAACTTTATTTTTTATTCTTTCTTTTTTGCACCTGCCCATTTGTCCCATAGGTTGCAACCTTAAGAGCCCAAGCGTGGCCCGCAAGGCTCAGCTGCTCGTAATCGTAGTTAGAGGTGGGGTGCGATCGGTCAAAATATTTAAAGCAAAGTTATGTAAGGTAATTAAAGGAACGGACTACCCTTTTGTTTGGGTAAAAAAAAGGTATTTACCATTTGATAGTAAAAAAAGAGAGGTTGTATTGCACCCTCGTGGAGCCCCTGAGCGACCCGGGCCGAAAGTGTTTGGGTCGGGGCGCTTTATAGGAGCAAACATTAAGTAAAAAATGGTAAGACCGAATTTTAGGGGAAGAAACGACGTAGCTGTTCGCTATTCCAAGTGTTGGTGAGAACATTACCGTTGTCATCCTTCAGTCGGTAGGCGCCTGGTCGGATCACCTCGGTCGCCATATAGGGACCTTCAGTCGTCCGGATTCTTGCCCGCCCCGCCCTCTTTTTTGGCTGCTTCCTCCTTGCCTTTTCCTTCCTTCGGCCCGCTGGCCTGTCGCAGAAAGCGCTTGAGGAGCTCGCAGTCATTGTAGAGGTGCTTGATGGGGTAGGCATGGTTGGTGCATGGGCTCTTCATGAGCTTGTTGAAGTGGTCAGGCAGGCCCTGCTGGGGCTGCTTGCCCGTGTGATCAGCAGCGACGACCAACACGGGGTTGGCCGGTCAGCGCCGATCATTCTTGTTCTTTTTGCCCCTCTACGTGGAGGGGCCCTCGTCTTGATCCTCGCGCTTGGCCTTGCCTTTATCCTGGCCTCCATTGAAGACCACTTCGATCGCCTCCTCACTAGAGGCGTGGTTCATGGCGACGTCGAGCAAGTCGTGGGTGGTACGGGGCTTCAGCAGCCAACCTTGTGGATTAGGGACTCATAGGTTGTCCCGGAGAGGAATGCACTGATGATGTCCGCATTGACGACATCAGGGAGGGAGTTGCATCTTTTGGAGAACCTATGGATGTAATCCCGCAGAAGCTCGATGGGCTCCTGCTGGCAACTCTTGAGATCCCAGGAGTTCTCATAGCGGACATACGTCCCCTAGAAGTTCCCAACGAAGACCCTCTTTAGGTCCACCAGTCACGGATGCTGTCGTGCGGGAGGAATTCAAGCCATACTTGAACACGTTCCCCCATGCAGATAGGGAGGTACTGAATGATGAAGTGGTCATCATCCACTCCACCAGCTCGATAGGCGAGCCGAAAGTCTTCAAGCCATATACCGGGGTTTGTCTCCTTGGTATACTTAGCAATGATGGTAGGCGATCGAAAGCGCTGTGGAAACGGTGCTCTCTGGATGCGTCGACCAAAGGCCCATGGTCCCGGGCCATCTGAGCTAGGACTCTGGTCGTCTGACCGGCGATCACGCCTGGAGTGCGTTTCACCACTCCCTGCTATGGTCTAGCCGGGGTCTGTGTCACCTGCCCTCACTACCGCTCGATGGACGCCATCATCATGCCGGGCCCGACACTGGTTGCTGATGACATTGTGAGCATCTTGGTTCGGCCTGAGCCGCTCGCGCACAGGGGGGCGGTGTGGAGCGGGCGCCAGCTCAGATCATCGCACGACTGCGGCCTCCTGTGCCACGGTCGACGACCATAGTGGTGAGTGGATGGAGCGATCCGTCTGGTGCGTCCCTACTCCCCTGGTGAGGAGAGAGGTCTCGAGTCGGTGTCGTGATGCAAAGCTCTCTGCCTATTAAACGGTGGTGGTTTCCACCAGTGCCTGGAGGTTCCGGTAGATCGCCTGTTCCTGGGGGTCGTTCGGCTCGAGAAGGCCGCACAGAAGCATTGCCGCGGTGGCAATGTTCTGGCCAGCCCAAGTGAACTATGGGGGATCGTTCCCCCCGTCCATGATGTTACGCTAGACCTGGCGGGCGTGACCCCGAGCGCCGCTCGCCGGGTTACGCGCACGGGCCGCAGCATGGTGCGCCGAGCACGCCGGCGCAGGTGGCAGTTGGTTCTGCCGCCATTGTCGTAGCTCCTCGCTGTGCTTTTGTGCGAGCGCGAGGGCCCACGCACAAGGGTCCATAGGGGTGTGAGTCTGTAAGGACTCTGCTACCATCGACGGCTGTCCTAGAGCGTCCGCCATAGCGCACTCCTAGAACGGACGGTGGCTAGGTGCCACGTCGCCGATGCTAGAGCCATCACTCTCAACCTCGTCATCTACGAGTTCGTAGAAACAGGTGGGAGCATAGCTCGTCATCCCCACGAATTCGGATGTGAGCGGAGGCGGCGACAGCATTTTTTGGAGCCCCGAGAATACACGTCCATGGGGGACGCGAGGTCGTAGGGGAACCAGTCGTACGGTGGTTGTGGTGTGGACAACGTGGTCCCTCCGGATAATCGGTGGAAGATAGTAAATAGCGAGTGTGGGGGATATACCCCTGGGTACCACAAGATGGTACATGGGCCGCACCATCCGAGGTGGCCCGGCCCGTAAGATCGAGGCATGCATAGCAAGATTACAAGTTGTACTAGATATTGTAATAGTACCAAATAGGATACTTTACTTGTAACCCTCCTCCTCCAGACTATATAAGGAGAGACAGGGGTCCCCCTCAGAGGACAATCCATCTAAACCTCAATCAATACAGAATAATGAGACACAGGACGTAGGTATTACGCCAACACGGCGGCCGAACCTGTATAAATCTTGTGTCTTGTGCCTCTGTAACCATCTGGTTCCTGATTACACGCACCGTCTACCGACAATCTATCATCATGGGCATACCCCTAGATGGACTACCGACCATATTTCGTCGACAGCGAGTAAATAACAGCATGTACATTACTCACAGCGGGGTTTGAGCAGAGCGTTTGCTCGGAATGAAGCGTAGGCGCCTCGTCATTGAAGTCGTCGTGTGTCCCGGAACCGATGGAGGGCGCCCCTCTGACCAGCGTCGGAACAAGTGCCTCCTCGTGGAGGTGTAGTACGCCGAGCCGGTCGGTGATGAAGTCCAGGCTTCCGAAGAGGAAGGCCTGGGATGGCTCAAAGATGGGTGGAACCCACATCCCAACAGGTAGGAGTGTGGGAAACTCCAGCGAGCCGAAGCGAGTCGTATCGCTTGAGCCCGCCATGGCGAAGATGGCAGAAAAGTGGGCCATCCGATGACCAAAAGTGTGAACGTACAACGTCTTCCCCACGGACGGCGCCAACTGTCGGTGCAGAAAGTGACCAACATGTAAATATTTGTAGTTTTGCTGTACATTGTGATCGGAGGTGGCCTAGCACTCAATGACACATGGGTTTATACTAGTTCAGACAAGCGTGCCCTACGTCTAGTTTGAGTCGGTCTGTGACTTTATTCCTGAGCCTAGGTGCTCGAAGTTTGCTGTGGGGTTACAAACGAAAGGGAGAAAGATGAGGGGTACAAGAGGTCCGGTCGGAACTCTGGTCTGAAGGGCCAAGATTGATAGGGAGCTCCGCTATGTGCTAAGTGTTCGAACGTTTGTTGTTCGTTGGGAATCCTTGGTCGTTCGGATCGTGTATGTTGTTCGAGTTGTTGTGGACTGATTCTTCTTATTTGGGAGAGAGCGCATCTCCTTTTATAGATGAAGGGGGATGGCCTTACAAGTGAGAGAGAGAGAGGTGTACGTATGCTAAGTCTAGTTGCCCACGTCGGGTATCGGGTACAAGATGATTGTAGACGCCCATAACACTGTTAATGTCAAGTGCATATGGAAGGTTACGTCGTCTTCTTCTGGTATGGCAGACGTCGGTGCCTGCCATACTGTTGATGCACAGAGACATGTAAGGGTTTTTACCGTGTTCGTCTGGTATGGGAGTTTACGGGCGTCCCACAACACTGTAGGGCAAATGTCGGTGCCATACAACACTACTCGGGTTTTGACATGCTTGGAAGGTTGCAGGGCACTCTTTTGACATGTCCTGTATGTGTACAGGGTACTGTCCTTGGTATTGCGGTTGACTTGAGTGTCCCTGCCTTACTTGCTCCATCCGTTTCCTGGTTCTCACCGAGCGAGCGTCCTCGGTCAGTTGGTCCCAGTTGGCTCCGACTGCGCCTAGTCGGAGAAAAGCTTGTAAGCAGGGGTTTGGTGCGTCCCCGGTCGGAGACGCGAGGTCGGAGTTCGGAATCGGTGTTTGGCCTAGGCCTTCCGATCGGAGAGGCGGGCCGGAGTCCGAAGCGAGCGTTGTTTCTCCTTAGGCCTAGGCCTTCCGGTCGGAGAGGCGGGCCGGAAGTCAGAAGCGAAGCGCTAGTTCCTCCTTAGCGAGGCCTTCTGGTCGGAGATTGGATCGCCCTTCTGGCCTGTCGTTTAGGTTTTTGGGCCGGTCCAGGAGTTTGCGCGTCGTTCGCAACGTCGTCTATTGGGCCGAGCTTTTGCTAGGAAGCCGGTTCACGAGAGACCCCGGGTTTATGAACCCGACACATAGCAAAAATTATATATCTCGAAAAGCAAAACGTATGACAATTTGAAACGATGAAATAATCTGACTGTAGCAACGGTGGGAGAGTTCTAAATGAACAATTGTAGCCTTCTCCCACTAAAAATTCTGGAAGCATTGATGTGCCTCCAAGATTGGTTTCGCGAAGTATAGGTAATCAAACATGCAGTTCATACATGTCTAGATTCTTTGTGTATTCATTCTAGTGAGTCATCTTCCAAAAATGTAAGCTGTTCATCCCAATCTTCAGCTGCCAAATTGATTAGTTTTTGACTGATTGTTGTTCCTTCAGAGTGATGGCTGTCCGTCCATCCAGCTCCAGGCCATGTAGCTAGTTCCTTCATAGTGATTGATATACAAGAATAATGACGTGAACAAAGCATGTCAAATTTACATGCAAACTAACGTCAATGCAAAAACGTGAGAATTCAACCAAATGGTACAGCCATTTATTATCCATCCAGCAAGAATGCTGAAACAAATAATATGTTTACTAAAAAGATGCCTATAGCAAAGTATACAACTACATGGGAGCTCTGTAACATCTCAAGGCTTTGCATCCAACACAACACAGAAGTTGTAGCACCACCCCCTGTTCACATGTTTGCTATTTGCTATTTAGTAGGTAACAGTATCCAACATGGATTGTAAAAGAATAGTGACGAAAATTATACCCTTCTCACCCGCCCCCAAAAGAAACAAGAAATCATACACAAAGCAAAACCAGATGAGCAAAATGCACATGCCTCCTAAACTGTTTCTCAACACCTCGCCCCGTAATCTGTGGTGTGGGAGACTGTATAGCCCCTCACCTGTATCCTCCATATGGCTGCTGACCACCGTATGCTGTGCCCATCTGATTGTAGCCAGCACCGGGTATTCCTCCAGGAGCCATCCCCATAGGAGGACGCATCGGCATCCCCTGGTTCATCCCCATCCCCATGTTCATTCCTCCCATCTGTTGTTGGTTCATCCCCATCCCCATTCCCATCGGCTGTTGGTTCATCCCCATCCTCATCTGTTGTTGATTCATTCCCATTCCCATTCCCATTCCCATGCCCATTGGCCGGTTCATTCCCATTCCACCACCATAACCAGCACCGGCACCAGGACCCATACCCATGCCCCTGCCAGCACCCATTGGGTTGGGAGGAGGTGCCATTGCACCTGCACCTGCACCAGCCCGACCAATGCCGGAACCAGCTCCCATGGCTTTGCCCATGGTGACTGTAGACACAACAGATGCTTGGTTGATTTTCTTTTCCTGCCTTTTCTCCTTGCGATTAATTGAATCAAAGTCAACTCCAATATCAGCATGAGGATTCGCTTTTGCTGTAAAAAAACAAACACAATGAGGTCAGCCAACACAAAGGTAAGCTGTTGGCATTGCGGGAAAAAAAAAGAAACCATGACAGGCCACTTACGTCCAGAAATGTCCAGATTGACTAGACCTCGGCTCAAAGTATCAGACCACAGTTTAGATTTGGGCTCAAACTTCTTCACTGGCTCAGTCTGATTAACTTGCAAAGCAGAAATGATTGTTTCTGGGGGAGCTGATGAACTTGACTGCAACGAGAAGCTGCCACCAGTAGGCACTGAATTTGGCACACTAACGGGCTGGGATGCCCCCCGAGAGATCAAGGTGGGCTGGAGAGCTGGTGTGCTAGTTTGTGAGAGGAAGTTTGGCTGAGATGGTTGTTGATTTGCCGGAGCAGCGAACTGAGAAGTCTGTGGAGGAATGTAGGACGGTGCTCCATTCGGTGTAGGAACCCCAGACAGGCTGTCAATACCAGACCCTGAAGCTGGTTGCATAAAGAAGTCTGATTGGCCTGATGGCAGATTGGGTGCTACAGATTGAGGCACCTGCGAAGGAGGAAATGATGGCGCGGCAGTCTGGGTAAACTGAGACAGGTTGGCAGCACCAGGATGAGGTGCTTGTGAATAAGCAAACGCAGGGGCAGCCTGAGGTGCCTGAGAAGGAGCAAATGATGTGGGAGCAGACTGAGAAGGAGCAAATAATGTGGGAGCAGCCTGAGAAGGAGCAAATGCTGTGGGAGCAGCATGCAATGGGCCAGCAACTGGCTGAGGTGCCTGAGAGGGGAAATTAGTAGGAACTGGCTGCTGGAGAACCACAGACGGGTTTGCTGGTGCTACCTCTGAAGGGAAGGAGGCTGTGTTTGCAAACATATCTTGCTGCTCAGGTGCAGCGTTTGATGCAAAAGTGAGATCACCAAGAGTGTCTCCAAAACCAAGGCTTGCGGCTGAAGCAGGCTGGAAAGGGTTCACATCCGCACCAGGTCCAGTGGACTGGAAAGAACCAGCTGGTGCAGCATGTGTCTGAGGTAGTGCTGGACTTTCATCAAGAACTGCCTTGAAAGGTGTAGGATCCCCAAAAGGATTTGAGGCATCAATCTGTTGCAAAATTAAAAGACAATAAAAAGAATTCTTAGATTAGCTATTATGACTAGATAGATTATAACTTTATAAGAAAACACTAACAGACAATATAACCAAACGAAGTTACTTGATGTTTGAATGTTTGATTTAAAACATGCCTACTGACAGAAATTCTGTCGTTACTACTCCTTGTGCTTCATTTAAGTGTAGTTTTAATAGAAAACTATATTATGTTAACAAGGCATTTCCCTTATAGCATTTAGCTTATCTAATACATCAAACTCCACAAAGTTGTGAAAACCTCTTGCTATGTTTTAGAACAGTTGCAAGCCAATTTAAGAACCCATGCATTGTAAAATAGCATCACAAACCCAACAAGAACAAATACATGAATACAGTAAGTTATGCATATACCTCGCCAAATCCAGTGGAAGCAGGAGGCATGCCCACGAAACTATTTGTCTCAAAACCTGAATTTGCCGGTGCTTCAACATTTGATGTGGTCGTTGGTTGAGGCACAGACACCAAAGCCAACGAACTAATAGGATCTGATCCAAACAAATCCATCTCCAAGCTATTCGCTACTGGTGCAGGGTTTACAGGAGGGGAAGAATCTGAAAAGGGATATAGATCACCAAACATAATATCAGCACATATTTACCAAACAAAGATGTTGATACTAGCAACATGCCAGGTTAGGTACCATTCCCCTGTACATTGATCTCGTATATGAAAAAACACCAAATATTCCTTCCATACTGATGTTTTCATTACTTCCATTTACACAAGTGGTGTATTTATCGCTGAAACAGAACAAACTATACCTGGTACAGATCCACGTGGATCAAACTCATCAAATCCATTAGGCTCAGCATGAGCAGTTGGTGGTGCAGATACATCTTCAACAGTATTCTCATGAACCCCATTCACCTGTCCTGCAGGAACAGTTGTTGCAGGAACTGAAGGAGAGGACACCCTTGGTACAGCAGCAGGAACACTTCCTCCATTTCTGAGATTTGAGAGTTTCAGTAAGGGACCATTGCTCAGCCAAGAAATTAAAGCATCCAAAATAGAATACTGACCTGTCATCGTGAAGATTGTCCTGGCCATCTCTTGTAACATCTTCATAGTTCGGTGGTGGTGAAGCTATTTGCTGGTTAGAAAGCTTCCGCTCTATAGGCCTGTCATCGCAGGTAACAGAACTTAGAAGGATTACTCCAACAAATAAGCTAAGAAGTTAATGTACATGACCACTCTCCATTATTTACCTATCATCCTGAGTAGGGGCATCAGCATTGCTGCCACGGCCACTGCAAGGGAAGAAGGGTGTTAAGATCCACTAAGAGCCCTAAAATCCAAAGGATGGTATATTACTAATTTAAGAAACTAACTATTCCGTACATTAGTTGCTGACAACAACTATGGACAATAAGAAATAATTTCAAGTTGAAACAGAAAACAGACCGGGATGAATAAGCTTCGTCATCCCCATATGAATCCCTTTCCGGGCCATAGCTCCTGCGACCTGCTCCTTCAGCATATTCATGGTTGCTATGACTTCCTTTGTATTCATCTTCTCTATAATCTCTGCCATAGCGTTCATTAGAATCTCTGGAATAACGATCTCCTTCCCTATTGGGCGTATCTCCAGGTCCACCATATCTGTCATCGTCCCTGTATCCATAGTCTCTTTCCCTCCCATTTCCATTTCTGTTGTCATATCTACTGCCATAGCTGCCTTCGTAGCGGTCATTATCATAACCACCACCATATCCACCTGGGCTCCTGCCACCAGGGGCAAACGCACTCCTGTACCTAAAGATGATCAGATAAAGGTAATCAGTTCAACAACAGGAACTTAAGCGTCTGCAAGACAGTATGCACTAATCAATATGAAGCAAGCATGGCATAAAGCTATACTTACTTGTCCCTGGTAGCGAGTGCTTTCTGTCTAACTTCCTGTATCCTTTCTTTATCATTAACTAAACTGACAAGGCTCTGGGATTTCCTTCGTACATTGCTACCTTGATCTCTCCCAGAAGAATCAATGTACTGGAAATCAGCTAGTGCCTGGAATTTCAAGCATAGTGTGTTAGCGCACCAAACAAGCAAGATACAAGAATCCCCAATGCCAGAACCAAACTTGAAGATGGTATTAAAAATATAATGCAGAAAAGATGGCGGTTAGCATTACCGATATCTGATAAGCATGCTCTCTTATGTCATCAATAACTCGTTCAGTACCATGCGCCACCAGGTAATCCAAGACAATCAATCCCTAAAGCACGGGAGAGAAAAAAAATCAGTTTCAGGTCTTCAAAATATTAATGTAATAATTATTAATGCTTTCACATATTTCCCAAAAAATAAACAATGTTTGAATATTCATGGCGCCAGGACAATTTCTTACCTTGTAAACGTGACGCCAATTTTTACCAGTGTCACTGACCCTCTTCCACACAATGTTCATGATCATCTCGTACTCGTGACTGCAAACGGACATGCAAACCACATTAGCACCAGCAAAACTGGTTTCTGTTCAACAAGTAGCCAATCAGGAAACAGGGGGAAATAGCATACTAGTTATGCGTTGCCTGAGCAATGTCTGCAAGGAGAGATCCATGTGGGCCCCACGGTTCATTGCTTGTGGCATCAAGGATCTGTACATAAATTAGAACAAGAACGGGGATACCACGTCAAAACAATTCCTTTTGTAACAACTGGTAAGGAAAAGTAATAATAAGAGAAAACAAACAAACGCTCCCACAAACATGCTTGTGGATGAAAGGGCGGGAGAGCGGGCAGATCCCTCACCTTTTGTTCTATTCCAGGCACCTTGAGGACCTTCTTGTTCACCTCTCTTTTTCTGCAAAAGCAAGACAGGGAAACAAATGATTCTGTCTACTACACAACCATGTGTTTTATGCAGTAACACATGAATTTTTTTGCAATGCAAGTTAAAATCCAACAGCCTCCACCCTTCTTCTACCTTCAGCCTCCACAGATCACATTTTTTTTTTCTATGGAAGGACAAATCACAGATCCGCCACCGCCGCCACTGCCATGGCCAGCGCGGGTGCCGGGCCAAGCTCGCCGGTCACTGTCACCGGCGCCGGTGGTCACCGGTGAGAAAGAGTGAGGGAGCAAAAAAAATTTCATGTGTTTTTTTTCGCTAAAACGCATGTGTGTTGTATATCATTTCTAAAACAAATTCCTATGTCAATTCATGCCGCCAGAGCTAGCAAACAAACGCGGCTCGAAATCACACGCAGTAAACGACAGGAATACAGCAGGCAATTCACGTACAAGTCCCGGACCGTCTGATCGAACACTTTCTTCATGGCTCCCTTTTTGAAATCTAGCTCGTTATATGCCCAGCTCTATGTCCTCCTCGGTTGGACACCTGCAACAGTCGATTCATTCACCCCGTCAGATCCAACAGCGATCGAGATCCCATGGCACGCATTCCCATTCGCACTCCCGTTTCGGCCCTCGGCTGGAAGCTCAGAGCACGAATCCGGGCGCTCCGAGACCATGCTCGAGCCCAGCAATTTGGACGGCAATACAAAAAACAGGCAGCACCAAATTCGAAACAGCTCCAGCAACCAAAAAGGGGTGGAGGAGCTAGATCTGCGCGGGCCGCGCCGGCGGCAACCTCGCGGCCGCGGCCATGCCACGCGCAACAGATCTAGCAGCCACCGACACCGCCGCGTCCCCGGAGGAGATCCGGCGCCCGGGCCATTCTCGGCCCAACCGGGGGAGGAGACGCGGCAGCGACGGAAACAGCGTCAGACCAGGCAGAAGCGCACCTGAGGAGGTGGGCGGGGCGGCGGAGCAGATCGGCCCGGCGCGCCGCGGCGACGCGCGGGGTATGGAGGCGGGGGCGGGAGTCCACGGGGATTCCACTCGACGGGAGGCGGGGCGAGGAATGGAGGAGGGTGGCAGTGGTCGCGCCCGCTTCCCTTGGCTTTCCTGCCCTTTTCCTCCTGCCTCCTCCCTCCCTCCCTGTCTTCCTGAGCTGTCGCCCCCTCGCCGCGACGCGGTGCGAATGGGGTTGTGCGGTGCGCTGGGTTGGCGAGCAGGGAGGGGAAAGAGGAGGCGGCGGAGGTGCGTGACGAATATTTTGTGTGCGTGTTTTCTTTTTTCTTTTTCGCGCTTTGGTTTGGTGCGCGAAGGAATAATCACCCTGTTCGGCGCAACCGAAAAATAAGCTAAAATATTATTTCAGTAAATTGTTGCGAGAGAAAAATACTGTTGTGTATGGTCGTTAGTGGGTACCGTTTAGTTCCCAAAATTTTGCAAAAATTTTCAAGATTCTCCGTCACATCAAATCTTTAGACACATGCATAAAGCATTAAATATAAATAAAAAAATAAAACTAATTACACAGTTTAGACAAAATTCAAGAGACGAATCATTTAAGCCTAATTAGACTATGATTGGACATTAATTACCAAATAACAACGAAAGTGCTACAGTACTATTTCCAAAAAAAATTACCAACTAAACAAGGCCTGAGCTAGCCAGCCAACCAGCCACCAGCCAGCCAGCCGAACAGCCGCAATGATTAATCCGAGGAAACAGAATAATTAATCAACGGTGATTAGCTAACGTGGCAGAACCGTAAGAAATAGCACATTTTCGGAAACGCTCATCTTCCACCAGACATTAAGCGTCCCGAGAGCCGGCTACATCGGACAGTTTCCGTCGAGCTCACCACATAGAATAACCCGAATAATCCATGTTTTTTCACCAGAATCTAATAATAAGAACGAGTTTACAATACATAGTTCATTTCATACAACAAAAATTCTTATAAATACATTATTACAATATTAAGTTCAGAGTGCGAAATTTAAATAGCATAATTACAAACGACTGAGGTTGAACGGTGACGACACGTGGCGTACATCTGTTGACCGGACACTGAACCGGGTGCGTCTGGTCGTTCTGGCCGGCACGTTCGGTCGTTTCGAAAAGCGTCCAGTAAATGGGTAACAACAATTTTAGTCCGTGGGATTATAAATAGAAGCTTTGATCGATCGTTGGTCGGCAGCTTATTAGAGCTTAGCGCACTAGAGCCTTGGTGGCTTATGTGGTGATGCTTAGGAGCCCTCTAACTCACTTTAGCTTGATAGTGTTTATCCAATTGAGTGAATGAGCGATTCTAGTGCGATTGTATCATGAGATTGCATCGAGTGGCATTTGGTGGTCGTCTTACAAGCCAGTTGTGTTTGTTACTCTTGAAGGTTGCCACCTCCTAGACGGCTTGGTGGTGGTCTCCGTTGAAGCCCACAAGAAACTTGTGCGGTGCTCTGAATAAGAGTTTTATGAGGAGAATTACGCTCGCTCTGCGGAAGCCGCTAAGAGCAACTCTAGTTGAGCGTGTCATTGAGTTACCCTCACTTTTAAGGTAGGTTCTTGTGGTGCCCGACGTGCGAGCTTGGCGGGTGATGTCAATTAGCCGCCGAACCACCAAGTAAGCGGTCGACACAACAAGGACGTAGCGTGTTAATAAGCACGTGAACCTTAGGAGAAAAATCACCGTGTCAACATTGTTCTTTTCGTTGGTTTGCAATCCTCTTACACAAGCTTGTAATTACTTTTATATACACTGTGCTTGTGTAGTTGCTCTTGTAATTGGTTAACTTATGTAGCTCACTAGTTACCTTCTTGCTTGTGTGGCATAGAAGTAGCTCTCTTGCGTGGCTAATTTGGTTTGTGTAACCTTGTTAGTCACATTGCTTAGTTTGTATAGGTAAGTATTTGCGCTCTCTAATTTGGCATTGGTTGCCTTGTTATTGGATATTACTAGTGAGCTTAGGTGGCTTTAAGCTTTTACTTACTAGCATGTGTAGAAGCTCCCTCGTTGCTTGAAGTACTAGTGGTATAGGTTTGTGAGACCTTTCTTTTAGAATTGGTTAGGTGAGCTCTAGCTAGCCCAGCACCTTAGTTGCTTAATTAGGATTTTTACAAGGTGCTAGAGAACATAGATAGAGATGTGTAGTCTTGGCTAGACCGATCGTTTTAATTCCGCACTTGTTTCGGTTAGCCGACACGATTAATTTTAGAAAGGATTATTCACCCCCTCTAGTCCGTCATCTCGACCTAATAAGTGATATCAGAACTAGGTCTGTCATTTGTGGTCTTTATTGACCCAAGAGGATGACGAACTTTGGGCTAGATGTTGTTTGTGACACACACATTTTTTATGGTACACACTATGTACGGTGAAAACGTCATATGTTTGATCATTTTCGTGATTTAGGTCCTAAGACATGGTGGATCATTGTTGTTGGTTTTTCTCATGTTGCTTTAGACAAGGACAACCTAACACAAGCACAAGAGGATTGCTTACAACTTGATACATGTGCTCTTTATTATCTAACATATGCTTTATATGATGATATTTTTAGATATGTGTGGGATTTGGAGAGTGCTCGTGATATGGGGATGGCACTCCAAACCTTCTATGGTGACTTCTCCATAAGTGATGATACTAAATTCAAGAAGGAGGATGATCACAAGGTAGAGGCACATGAGTATGTTGAGCATGATCATAATTTGGTGATTTTGAAAGATTACTCCATCTCGTGGTCAAGTGATGATGATAATGATGCAACCACAAAATCACTTGACAAAGTTGATGGTGACGCCTCAAGTGATGCACATAATGATCCTACCCCACGCACATTTGATGGTGATGATGGTTTATGCTCGGGCCATGATTGTGATTCTAATATAAGCCCATCCACTACACCACATTGTCATGTCACAAGGTGACATCATGGTATCAAATGATAATGTGGTTGATAATGTTGATTCATATGATGAGCTTATGAGTAGACTTGCTAGCATGACCATGTCTTTAGAAAATAAGAAAGCTAAAATAATGAAATTGGAAGATAAAAACTCATTTCTAAAGAACTCTTGTAAAGAACATAAGAAACTACTTGATGTTCTTAAATCTTTATATTGTAAGCTAAAATTAAATCATGAGACACTACTTGCATCTCATGAAGAATTATTAGAACAACATGCTTCTCTCTTTAAAATGTTTACAAAAAAACTTAAAAATAATAAGAGCTCATCACATAAATTAAATGATAAATTGTAAAATATTGCTAACCCTTGCGATGTAGGTAAGAAACATGTATCCATCTCTTGTGATGATTTATTAAATATGTCATGCTCTTCACATATAGATGCTTATTCTACTTCTATGTCTTGTAAGACTAATCTTTTAAAGAAGAACAATGAGCTTAAAATGAAGTGAAGAATTTGAGCAACAAGTTAGAGAAGTGTTACAACTTAAAAGTCACCTTTGAGCACATGTTGAAGACTCAAAGAAACTATTGTGATAAGTGTAGCCTTAGCTTCAAGAAGAAGATGATAAAGGACGAAAGAAAAAGAGAAAGAAAGATGAAGAATCTACAACAAATAAAGCTCTCTCATACCATATGCTACCGGTGTCATGAAACGGGACACATTGTAAATGGTTGCACAAACATTAAGAAGCTCAAGAAGATGGAGGAAGAAGAGAGGCTAAAGCATGTCAAGTGCTTCAAGTGCCGCACTTGGAGTCATCTTACCTTAATGTGCCCAATCAAACAATTGATGAAGCAACAAGTGAAGTCTCAACCAAAACCACAAGTTGAGCAAGAAAAGACACCTAAAGTTCAAATCAAGATCAACCATGAAGATGGTGGTGACTTGATGATGAATAAGAAGAAAACAAGAAGAGGCGGAAGAGCAATGCATCCAATGCAAACTCAAGATGTCAAGATGATGAGCAAGACACAAGATGAGAAGAAAGTTTATGCTCACATCAAGTGTTTCAAGTATAGAAATACGAGACACTTTGCCTCTAAGTGTCCTACCAAGCTTGAGAAAAAGACTCAAGTAATCTATGAGAGGCAAGGCAATAGGAAGCACTATATGAGCAAGGAAGAGAAGGCACAATCAAAGAGAAAGTGCTACTCATGCCGGGAAAGGGGACACATAACATATTCATGTCCCCTAGGTAATACTCCTAAGCATATTTCAATTGATAATGATTCTATGTTTAGGAAGATGATAATGGTATATCTATGGTTGCTATTGCAAAATATTCCGCTACTCATACTAAGGCTTTCTCTAAGTATGTTGCTTCTAACTTGAGAGGACCCAAACTAGTTTGGGTACTATCAAAAAGTGGATGAATGATTGTAGGTACCATGGCATTGGAGGCTTGATTCAATTGATCTCACTTTGTTCATCACTTATTGAGTCAAGTTATGAAGCTTAGTGCACATCATATCCCAATGCTAAGCCAAGAATTAGTGAAGTCCAAAAGTGCTACAACATACAAGTGTCATGTTCAAGTTGTGGATGATTTATTAGATATACTAGATGGCTTGCAAATATTTAAGTTGAAGATTGCTAGTTTGATGATTATAAGTTAACCAAGGTATATCTCTTGTTGATCATTTTATTTTGGTGCATATAAGTTAATTGAATTGGATAAATATACAATATTGCTTGCTATGAGATGTATGAATAGACAAATAGTTTAGTAATCAAGTTTGGATTAATTTGTGTTGGATAAGTTCATAAGATGACAATTAGTAAGTGGATTGAATGGATTTATGTCTTGTGAAAGTATTCAAACAAGTTGATTTCAAATTTGATTCACATTTGATGAAGTATAGCTCAAGTGATTGAAATATGTCCTATATTGAAATTCTGAGTGAGCTGTGATCTTAGCCTTATTTGAGTGATCAAAACTTATTAGATTGGTATAAAAATTGATGTACATGCTATAGACTTATGGTAAAAGATTCTGTAAAAAATTCATGAGAATTGGATAAGAGATGCTTCGATTTTGAAGTAGATCTTGTCAGCTATAGTGCAGCAGTTATCAGCATATAGCAATGATGGAAGAATTGAAATCTGGTAGCAATCTAGAAGTCAAATAAAGTTCAAATTTTTACAGCTGCTAGATAATTTAGTTAATAACATCTCCACCAAATTTTGTGGTATTTGAATTTATACTTTGGAAGATATGTATTTTTCTTTGAAGAGTATAGAATCTATCAGAAAAGTGATAATTATTGAATCTATTTGGAGTCACTTTGATTGAAAGGTCCTCAACTTAAAATCATGTTTATAAGTGATTGAGGCACCTAAGTTTAGTCTTGAGATGATCTAGGAGCATGACAAGCAAAGAGTACGTATTTGATTGTAGAGTGTACGTTGCACATATTTGGTACTCAAATTGAAAGATCAAGATTAAACTCAAGATGAAGATGAAGTTTAAGTTCAAGTGATGATTGGAGATCATTTCAGGATCCAAACCTTCTTGGTGCTTTTCATGTTGGAAATTATTTTCTTTGGCACCCAAAAGCGTTTGACCCCATTGTTGGCTTGCTTGTTCACCTTGATGGCCACCACCTTGTCATTTTTCTTCTTCTTCAAGAGATAAGGTGTGGATGCCTTCTTATCCACCTTGTTGGTGTAAGTGGTGGAGACCTTGCTTGTTTGCTTTTTCTCCTCCTTCTTTGCTCATCTCCCATTCTTCACCTTACACTTATAGGACTTGTGACCTTCCTTGCGGCATACGTAACAAACCACAGTTTGTTCTTCATCAAGCTTCTTTACTTCTTTGACGGTGTTATCTTGATGAAGTTGGGTTTGCTTCGCCTTACCTTTTACTTGAGTCAAGTCCTTGGTGAGGCGAGCTACTTCTTGCTTGAGTTGCTCATTCTCCTTTGCAACCTCTTGTGTGCATGTATCTACAACAACTTTCTCAACACAAACTTGGTTGCACAAATGTGAGTCTAGACATAAATCATTACAAGAAGTAGAGGTATCCTTTTTAGACATGTTAAAGGTAGAATTTTTCTTTTTAGATGCCTTGGTGGGGGTAATGTTGACGGCTTCAAGATTAACAATTTTATTAGTCAGCTCATCACAATGTTTGCACATGGTTTCCATTTTTGCAAGCAAACTTTTATAAGCATCTTGTAAGCTAGCTAACTTTTCTTTTAATTTTTTATTTTTCTTTACAAGTTGCTCATCATTGATTGTGCATTCATTTATTGTTGCACTAGCCTTAAGTTTCTCAATTTTAGTAGATAGTTCAACATTGAGATTAGCAAAGTTCGTATATTATTCAAGCAAAGTTTTATATACTTCTTGAGAACTATCTAACTTTTCTTTTAAGCTTTTAAGCTTTTTTATTGACTAGTGCAAACTTTAGCATAATTAAGATTTTGTTGCACAATTTTATGATAAGAAAGTATATCATCATCACTATCACTTTTACTGGAGGATGAGCTTTCGTTACCTCGTACCATAATGCACACACGAGAAGAGCTTGATGATGAGTGCTTGCGACCTCACCTCTTGTGATGGTGTTCTTCTTCACTTGAAGAATCATCCCATGATCTTATTTATGTGAGGGCTTAGTTCTTGCATGCCTTCTTCTTTGTCTTGGGTGTGAGCTTGTTTGGACAAACTTCCACAAAGTGCCCCAACTCGCCGTATCCATAGCATCCTCTCTTTCTTTGCTCATTTCTTTGATTTGTGAAAAATGAGATCTTGAATTTGGATGGGCACACCCTTAACATTGAGTCTTTGGATTATCTTCTCCACCTTGTTGATTAATTTGATTGATTCTTCATCAAGGTCGGAGGTGGAGGAGGAAGATTGATCATCATCACTTGAATCTTTATCATCATCATCATCGTCATTTTCTTCATCTTCACTTGAGGAGCTTGAGCTTGAGCTTGTCTCAACTTGCTTGCCCTTCATATTTTTTTTCTCGCTACGTGCGAGAGCTTTGCCTTTGCTTGATGAAGAGGCTTCTTCTTGACCCATCTTACGTGACATTTCAAATACCACTAACTTGCCAATGGCAATGCCCGGGGTCATGATGCTCAAGTTCTCCATGTTGTGAAGGATGGTGATGATGCTGGCATATTTCTTTTGTGGTAGCACAGAGATGATCTTCCTCATTATGTCCGCATCATTTAGCCTTATTAATCCTATTGAATAGAGCTCATTGATAATTAGATTCAAACGAGAATACATATCACGAACAAGCACATCATCATTCATTGTAAAGGAATCATAATTTTGTTTAGCTAGACAATGTTTTTGCTCACGGACATTACTTGTGCTGTCATGGAGCTCTTGGAGTTTTAACCAAATTTCATGTGCCATATTTAAAGTGAACACTTGGTTAAACACATCCATGCTAAATGATTCAAACAAGCAATTTTAGCTCTAGCATTAAAAATGTATTTCTTTTTCATCACTCTTAGTGAGTTTTTCAGGATTCTTGATGGGTTTCATCCCATCACGAGCGACTCTCCATACACTCAAATCAACCGCCTCAACGTGGCAAGCTATTCTAGCCTTATAGTATGGGAAGTTAGTGCCATCAAAGTACGGAGGCCTAGAGATATCTATCCCAATCACTCTAAGTAGCGTCGGCTCAACAGCGGTTAAGCCAAAGGTCCAAATTTAAGCCAACCGGCTCTGATACCAATTGAAGAGACCGTGACGCCTAAGAGGGGGGTGAATTAGGCAACTTGAAAATCTAACTCCAAACTATGACCTCTTTTTCTAACCTTAGCAAAACCTATGCAAAAGATAAACTATATAAATGTACAACTACGATTTTGCTAGTGTGTTGCTATCTCTACCGCAAAAGGAGTAATACAAATAATATAACTGCGGAAGCTAAAGAGCAAGGTAAAGATATGTAAACTCCCGTCGACGACTCTGGTATTTTTACTGAGGTATCAAGAAGCGCACAAGCTTCCCCCTAGTCCTCGTTGGAGCCCCTCGTAAGGAATCCCTCGCAAGGGCTAAGCTCTCGGTTGGGTAACTCGGTGGATAGCCTCGGGCCTTCCCCACGCGCAAGTGGGTCTCCGACATGCCTCTCGGCAAGCCTCTCCCGGATGCTCCCCGCTATCTTCACTATCAAGCTTCCGGCCAAAATGCCGCGGGCCTTGTTCCCTCCGGTACACGATGGCGGCCACACCACAAACACGGTTGGTGTGATCTCACAAGACTTCAAGCCCCTTCGATGTACAACAATGGTGCGCGCAAACACCGAGTGGTAAGAGGTATGCAAACTTCACTAAACACTAGGCCTAAACCTAGAGCAAGCGCATGAGCGATGGTCTAATCAACCTAAGCACTTCGCAAAGCACCTATGCTAATCACCTAATGAATCACTAAGCTCTATGCAAGTGGAGATCACTAAAATGGTGTATTAACACCCTTGGTATGTTTTCTCAGCTCCACTCTACTCAAATGGCTGGTTGGGGTTGTATTTATAAGCCCCACTGAGAAAGTAGCCGTTAGGGATGAAATCCCGCTTTTCTGCTACTGATCGGACGCTGAACTCGTCCGGACCAGACGCGTCCGGTCGTCCTGACCGTTGGAGCCACGAATACTTGATCGGACGCTGCCAGCGTTCGGTCACCTACCACCGAACACGTTTGGTCATAGTTTTGCTGCTCTAGAACCTCTCTGTACTCGACTAGACTCTATTGTCCTATGTCCGGTCGACTTGCCGCCAGCGTCCGGTCCAGCGTCCGGTCATGCTTGTTGCCGAGCCTCTTGATCGGAGCGTCCGGTCACTTTCCTCCAACATCCGGTCCAGCGTCCGGTCACCTTTGTGAGCTCGTTTCTTCACGATCTTGCGTATGGCTTGGTTTCTATCTTCATGCTTGGACTTTGCTTGATATCTTGGGTCTTCTCTTGTGCTTTTGAGGTCTTGCTTGAGGTGTTGATCATTGGATCATCACATCGCCTTTGTCCAAGTCACGTCTTGCATCCTATTGAACTACAAAACAATCACTTACAAATTTATTAGTCCAATTTGGTTGTGTTGGTCATCAAACACCAAAATCCAAAGTAAATAGGCCAAGGGTTGATTTTCCTTACAATTGTGATGAGCTAACAAATAAAGTTGCTAATCTTGAAGCCGTAGGCACAACCCCGACCAAGGCATCTAAGAAGAGAGGTTCCATCTTTAACATGTCTAAAAGAGATGCCTCTACTTCTTGTAATAATTTATGTTTAGACTCACCCTTATGCAACTAAGTTTTTGTTGAGAAAGTTATTGTAGATACACGCACATAAGAAGTTGTAAAGGAGAATGAGCAACTCAAGCAAGAAGTAGCTCGCCTCACCAAGAACTTGACTCAAGAGAAAGGCAAAGCGAAGCAAGCCCAACTTCATCAAGATAATACCGTCAAGGGAGTGAAGAAGCTTGATAAAGGACAAACTATGGTTTGCTACGTGTGCCACAAGGAAGGCCACAAGTCCGATGAGTGCAAGGTGAAAAATGGAGAAGGAGCAAAGAAGAAAGAGAAGAAGTAAACAAGCAAGCTCTCCAACACCTACACCAACAAAGTGGACAAGAAGGCCTCCACACCATATATCAGTGCAGAAAGTGACCAACTAGTGAATATTTATAGTTTTGCTATACGTTGTGATCGAAGGTGGCCTAACACTCAATGACACATGATTTATACTGGATCGGGCAACATGCCCTACGTCTAGTCGAGGTCGGTCGGTGACTTTATTCTTGAGCCTAGGTACTCGAAGTTTGTAGTAGGGTTACAAACGAGAAGGAGAAAGATGGGGTGTGCAAGAGGTCCGATTGGAAGGGCTGAGAGTGACAGGAACTTCGCTATGAGATAAGTGTTCAAGCGGGTGCTTGAGGTCCGAGCCTGACGGTTCTGTGGTTGTGAGCTATCAATCTAAGGAACTCTAATCAACTGGGATCAGTCTCTTTTGTTGGAGGAAGCGCACCCCCTTTTATAGATGAAGGGGATGGCTTTATAAGTGAGAGGGTGAGAGTACGTATGCTACCGAGCCTTGTTGCCCAAACCTATCGAGCTTTGTTGCCCACACCGGTGGGTACAAGATAGTGGTAGGCGCCTACAATACTGTTGCTGTCACTGTAGAATGTCAGATGCACACGGGAGGTCATGCTGCCTTTTTTAGGGATGGTGGATGTCGGTACCTGCAAATACTGTTTGATGTCTAGAGTCATGTGAGGAGTCTCGCTATGTTTACCTAGTACGGTAAATCCTAGTGCCCATACCGCTATCGATGTTCAGAGACACGCGGGGGGGCTTACCGTATGGGAGTTTTAGCGGCCCCTATAATACTATAGAGGGAGATGTCGGCGCCTACAATACTGTTTGTGTTAGGGTGGCTGTAGAGTAGTGTTCCGTGCAGGGTATGGTCCCTGGTACAGTGGTTTTGACTTATGAGCCTTGCCTTGCCTTTCTCCGCACATCTTCTAGTTCCTACCTAATGAGCATCCTCGGTCGGATGGCTCCAGTTGGCTCTGAGTGTGCCGGTAAGAGAAGAGCGGTGAGCAGGGTTCCTACGAGCCCTGGTCGGAGGGACGCGAGATCAGAGTCGGAAGTAGCGCTTTGGGCCAGGCCTTCCGATTAGAGAGGGCGTCCAGAGGCGGCTGGAGGCCGAAGCGAGTGCTCTGATCAGATTGATGGGCCCAAGGGGTCGACGAGTGGGCGCCGCTCCTTTTGGTCCAGACCTTCTGGTCGGCGACTGGGCCGTCCTTCCGGACTATTGTATTTAGACTCTTGGGCCAAGCCTTGGCGCGAAAGCTAGTTCCCGAGGGACCCTAGGTTTATGAACCCGACACCATACTTGTTAAAGAGGAAGAAAAATGACAAGGTGGTGGTCATCAAGGTGAACAAGCAAGCCATCAATGGGGTCAAACGCTTTTGGGTGCCAAAGGAAATCATTTCCAACACAAAGAGCACCAAGAAGGTTTGGATCCCGAAAGGGAAGTGAGAATCCGATGGATGTCGGGGAATTTGGAGACTTGGCAAAGTATGTGTGCATTTTATGGGGTGCATCATGATGGATAAGATCATTACCAAGTGGGTTAGTGAATACTATAGACCCAAATTCCCTTTCCCATGTTAGGTAACTAGATTCTTTTTGCTTCAAGTGGTACTAGATTTAATCTTCGACAAGTGGCGTCTTTAAGCATCTAGTTACTCTTCATGCCTAGGTTTGTATTTGCATGCTTAAATCTTTTGACATGCATACACTAGGTATATCTTATGGTAGGCTTGCTCGGTTTCATTCTTAACCCTTAGAGCAAACCTATAAGGTTTAAAATTGTTTAGGAGCACGGCACATAGCTTGTCTTTCGATTATTTATCTAATATGTGCAATAGTCCAAATTATAGATAATTTCCCCCGAATATCACCTTCGAAAATGATTCTCACATTCATGTGATGTCATCTTTCAAGTGATATTATTGATTCTAAAATCAATGTGCATGTCTTCTACAAGTATTCCACTTGTGTGCACAAATTTAGGGGAGATTACAAGTTGGATGCTTTAAGACTAACACCTTTTCAAGCTTATCATGTGTGCAACAGTCTCATTGCAAGGAAAATGGAATCCCTAGAGTTAAGCATCATACTTCAAGTATACACCACATATTACAAGTGGTAGAAATCAAATTGGCTTCCACATGTAGTATTTCTAAACCAATATCATCATGTTGATTTCATTTTTTATATTTATATGCTTTTTTCATGCATTATATAGATTAAATTCCCTTGAGCAATAAATCGCCAATTATGCATATGCTTTGCCTTTCACCATATGTATGCATATATTTAGGGGGAGCTTAGTCTATATAATATGAAAGTCAAATTTTATAACCTATTCACTCTACATATAAAGGATCACAAAGTTTGACCATCCCTTGTGCGACTAATGTCTTCCTTTTCGATGTTCGATTCCAAAGGGAAAGAATTTAGAGGACTAAAAGTAAGCATTAATTTGTAGGACCAAAACCTAGATCATAATAACTTACAAATGGTAATGGTCTACAAGTGGTGTCTACAAGTGGTAATGGTTCGAGAAATGGAGGATAGTGGATTATAGATTACCTATGTAATGGAGAGAATTTGTAGGAAGCAAGGCTTAAATTCATAATGCCACATGGGGACATTTGCAAGAGCAAGATAAATTTTTATGTGGTATCCTTTAGTTTTACAAACAGTTTCTTTTAGCATCATATAACCTTGCCCCTTGCATTGCATCCTAGCAAGTAGATAGTTTTTAAATTCCAAATTTTTATTATTTGCTTGCTTTGGTCGTGTTGTCATCAATCACCAAAAAGGGGAGATTGTAAAAAAATTGACTCTTGGCTCATTTACTTTGGATTTTGGTGTTTGATGATCAACACAACCAAATTGGACTAATAAATTTGCAAGTGATTGTTTTGTAGTTTAATAGGATGCAAGACATGACTTGGACGAAGGTGACATGATGATCTGATGATCAACACCATAAGCAAGACCCTAGAAGCACAAGAGAAGACCCAAAATATCAAGCAAAGTCCAAGCACGAAGATATGAACTAAGCCGGACATAAGATCGCAAAGAAACGAGCTCATATAGGTGACCGGACGATAGACTAGACGTTGGACCGGACGCTGAGCAACAAAGTGACCGGACGCTGAGTGCTAGAGTTCGGTCAACATCAATAAGGTTCCAGAGAGCAGTTTTCGTGACCAGACATGTCCTGATCAGATTGATGGGCCCAAGGGGTCGACGAGTGGGCGCCGCTCCTTTTGGTCCAGACCTTCTGGTCGGCGACTGGGCCGTCCTTCCGGACTATTGTATTTAGACTCTTGGGCCAAGCCTTGGCGCGAAAGCTAGTTCCCGAGGGACCCTAGGTTTATGAACCCGACACCATACTTGTTAGAGAGGAAGAAAAATGACAAGGTGGTGGTCATCAAGGTGAACAAGCAAGCCATCAATGGGGTCAAACGCTTTTGGGTGCCAAAGGAAATCATTTCCAACACAAAGAGCACCAAGAAGGTTTGGATCCCGAAAGGGAAGTGAGAATCCGATGGATGTCGGGGAATTTGGAGACTTGGCAAAGTATGTGTGCATTTTATGGGGTGCATCATGATGGATAAGATCATTACCAAGTGGGTTAGTGAATACTATAGACCCAAATTCCCTTTCCCATGTTAGGTAACTAGATTCTTTTTGCTTCAAGTGGTACTAGATTTAATCTCCGACAAGTGGCGTCTTTAAGCATCTAGTTACTCTTCATGCCTAGGTTTGTATTTGCATGCTTAAATCTTTTGACATGCATACACTAGGTATATCTTATGGTAGGCTTGCTCGGTTTCATTCTTAACCCTTAGAGCAAACCTATAAGGTTTAAAATTGTTTAGGAGCACGGCACATAGCTTGTCTTTCGATTATTTATCTAATATGTGCAATAGTCCAAATTATAGATAATTTCCCCCGAATATCACCTTCGAAAATGATTCTCACATTCATGTGATGTCATCTTTCAAGTGATATTATTGATTCTAAAATCAATGTGCATGTCTTCTACAAGTATTCCACTTGTGTGCACAAATTTAGGGGAGATTACAAGTTGGATGCTTTAAGACTAACACCTTTTCAAGCTTATCATGTGTGCAACAGTCTCATTGCAAGGAAAATGGAATCCCTAGAGTTAAGCATCATACTTCAAGTATACACCACATATTACAAGTGGTAGAAATCAAATTGGCTTCCACATGTAGTATTTCTAAACCAATATCATCATGTTGATTTCATTTTTTATATTTATATGCTTTTTTCATGCATTATATAGATTAAATTCCCTTGAGCAATAAATCGCCAATTATGCATATGCTTTGCCTTTCACCATATGTATGCATATATTTAGGGGGAGCTTAGTCTATATAATATGAAAGTCAAATTTTATAACCTATTCACTCTACATATAAAGGATCACAAAGTTTGACCATCCCTTGTGCGACTAATGTCTTCCTTTTCGATGTTCGATTCCAAAGGGAAAGAATTTAGAGGACTAAAAGTAAGCATTAATTTGTAGGACCAAAACCTAGATCATAATAACTTACAAATGGTAATGGTCTACAAGTGGTGTCTACAAGTGGTAATGGTTCGAGAAATAGAGGATAGTGGATTATAGATTACCTATGTAATGGAGAGAATTTGTAGGAAGCAAGGCTTAAATCCATAATGCCACATGGGGACATTTGCAAGAGCAAGATAAATTTTTATGTGGTATCCTTTAGTTTTACAAACAGTTTCTTTTAGCATCATATAACCTTGTCCCTTGCATTGCATCCTAGCAAGTAGATAGTTTTTAAATTCCAAATTTTTATTATTTGCTTGCTTTGGTCGTGTTGTCATCAATCACCAAAAAGGGGAGATTGTAAAAAAATTGACTCTTGGCTCATTTACTTTGGATTTTGGTGTTTGATGATCAACACAACCAAATTGGACTAATAAATTTGCAAGTGATTGTTTTGTAGTTTAATAGGATGCAAGACATGACTTGGACGAAGGTGACATGATGATCTGATGATCAACACCATAAGCAAGACCCTAGAAGCACAAGAGAAGACCCAAAATATCAAGCAAAGTCCAAGCACGAAGATATGAACTAAGCCGGACATAAGATCGCAAAGAAACGAGCTCATATAGGTGACCGGACGATAGACTAGACGTTGGACCGGACGCTGAGCAACAAAGTGACCGGACGCTGAGTGCTAGAGTTCGGTCAACATCAATAAGGTTCCAGAGAGCAGTTTTCGTGACCAGACACGTCCGGTCAGTGCTGACCAGACGCTGGTCAGAGTCCGATTAGTAGCAGAAAAGCGAGATTTCATCCCCAATGGCTACTTTCTCAGTGGGGCTTATAAATAGACCACCCAATCGGCCATTTGAGAAGCGTGGAGCTGAGGAAACATATCAAGGGTGTTGATACACCATTTTAGTGATCTCCACTTGCATAGTTCTTAGTGATTCATTAGGTGATTAGCGTAGGTGCTTTGCGAAGTGCTTAGGTTGATTAGACCACCGCTTATGCGCTTGCTCTAGTTTTAGGCCTAGTGTTTAGTGAGGTTTGTATATCTCTTACCACACGGTGCTTGCGCGCACCATTGTTGAACATCGGAGGGGCTTGTAGTCTTGCAAGATCACATCAACCGTGGTTGTGGTGTGGCCACCACCGTGTACCGGAGGAAACAAGGCCCACGGCATTTTGGCCGGAAGCTTGATAGTGAAGATAGTGGGGAGCATCCGGGAGAGGCTTGCCAAAAGGCATGTCGAAGACCCACTTACGCGTTGGGAAGGCTCGAGGCTATCCATGGAGTTACTCGATCGGGAGCTTAGCCCTTGCAAGAGATTCCTTGCGAGGGGTTCTAACGAGGACTAGGGGAAACTTACGTGCTTCTCGATACATCGGTAAAAATACCAAAGTCATCGATGGGAGTTTGTATATCTCAACCTTGCTCTTTAGCTTCCGTATTTACATTGATTGTATTACTCCTTTTGCGGTAGAGATGGCAACACACTAGTAAAACCGTAGTTGCATATTTAGATAGTTTATCTTTTGTATGGGTTTTGCTAAGGTTAGAATAAGAGGCCATAGTTTAGAGTTAGATTTTTAAGTTGCCTAATTCACCCCCCCCTCTTAGGCGTCACGGTCCCCTACAAAAAGCAAGTGAAGTCGAGATCGATGAACCAATATGGTCACGTGATGATATGAAGTGGATCATATCATTTGGAGATTGGTTGGTGCATGTGTTGCATCAACAATGGAGGAGATGGAATGGAATGCGCAAGGCAAAGGTATAACCTAGGGCATTTCATTTCACCAGTCATAGGTGTGTAGAGAGGTTTATGACCGGGTTTAGGATAGATGGCCGTACTATCAAGAGGGGCAAACTTGTTTGCATATCGGTAATCTAGTGCCACTCGAGTGATCTAACTTTGCATAGTCGCTAGGATCGAGTGGCGTGGCAAGTTGAGTGGCTAATCCTTTAAAAATGATTATGAAAATGCTAACACACATATACACGGTGGTGTACACTTTGTGGTGTTGGCACATTTACAAAGGAGAAAAAGTTGGAGTTGATGTGGATCAAATCGGTGATAAAACGAAGGTGAGAAGGGGTCACTGTAAGTGACCGGACGCTGGCCTTGGTAGGAACAACACGTCCGGTCAGTGGCTGTAGTTGAGTGCGCGTCTCGGTCTTGTGATCGGACGCTGGCACGAAGACTGACCGGACGCGCAGGGACTATGTCTGGTCATGCTGACGTACGCTGACGTCTTGGCGAGAGGAGCAACAGTGACACGTGGCAGGCGGTGAAGGACCGGACTTAGGTGCTGCGTCCGATTGCGACAAATCTAACGCGTTCGGTCGCAAATCAGAGGTTCGAGGAGCTCTCTGGAAATGGCGGGACTCTGGCTGGTCTGTGTTCGGTCGTCTAGGAGAAGACGCGTCTGGTCGCAAAACAAAGGCTCGGGGAGCTCTCTGGAAATGACCGAACTCTGAGGCTTGAGGGTCCGGTCTTGGTGCTGTGCTGCGTCCAGTGTTCACCTAAACGGCCTAAACGACCGATTAAACGGCCAATAAACGGTAAACGGTGGTAAACTATTTTGTTTAGGGGTAGACAGAAATTAAACGATTGACCGTTTAAATGGTAAAAAACGAAAAATCGGTCTAAACGGCCTAAACGGAACGGAGATAAACAACATTAAATTGGCTAAACAGCTGTTTAAATGACTGTTTAAGCGAACACGAGGTAAATCTAGTTCAGTTTTGTATGGATAAATTTATATACTTAAGTTTATTATATTTATAAATGTGTACACTTGATATGTTACATGCATAAATATCTATATTTGGTTCTTTTCACATGCATAAATATATATACATACCAAAATAATTGATTTTTACTTGGATTAATATGTATAAACACTAGAATATTTGATTTTTTACATGCACATATATAATTATATGTATTTTTTAAAAAAGTACAAAACCATTTAGACCGTTTAACTTCGTTTAAACACCGTATAAACAACCTAAACGCTAAACGAAGGGCGACCGTGTAAAGACCGTTTACCGTTTAGGAAAATATCGGCTGCGTCCGGTCATCACTTGACCATTGGCACGTGGCAACCGATCGTTGAGATCAAGCGACTGAGGTTGAACGGTGGCGACACGTGATGTACATCCGTTGACCGGACGCTAAACCGGGTGCGTCTGGTCGTTCAGACCGGCACGTTCGGTCGTCCCAAAAAGAGCCCAGTGAAGGGGTAACAGATATTTTAGCCCGTGGGGCTATAAATAAAAGCGTTGGTCGGTCTTTGATTGGTAGCTTAGTAGATCTTAGCACACTAGAGCCTTAGTGACTTATGTGGTGGTGCTTAGGAGCCCTCTAACTTACTATAGCTTGATAGTGTTCATCTGATTGAGTGAGTGAGCGATTCTAATGTGATTGCATTGTGAGGTTGCATCGAGTGGCACTAGATGGTCGTCTTGCAAGCTAGTGGTGCTTGTTACTCTTGGAGGTTGCCACTTCCTAGATGGCTTGGTGGTGGTCTCCGTCGAAGCCCGCAAGAAGCTTGTGTGGTGCTCCAGAGAAGAGCTTTTTATAAGGGGCATTGTGCTCGCCCCGCGGGAGCTGCGAAGAGCAACTCTAGTTGAGCGTGTTATTGAGCTACCCTCACTTTCGGGGTAGGTTCTTGCGATGCTCGATATGCGGGCTTGGCGGGTGATGCCAATTAGCCGCCGAACCACCAAGTGAGCGGTCGACACAACAGGGACGTAGCGTGTTGGCAAGCATGTGAACCTCAGGAGAAAAATCACCATGTCAATATTGTTCTTCCTGTTGGTTTGCAATCTCCTTATACAAGCTTGTAATTACTTTCATATACATTGTGCTTGTGTAGTTGCTCTTGTAATTAGTTAGCTTGTGTAGCTCACTAGTTACCTTCTTGCTTGTGTGGTATGGAAGTAGCTCTCTTGCGTGGCTAATTTGGTTTGTGTAACCTTGTTAGTCACATTGCTTAGTTTGTGTAGCTAAGTATTTGCGCTCTCTAATTTGGCATTGGTTGCCTTGTTATTGGACATTGCTAGCGAGCTTAGGTGGCTTTAAGCTTTTGCTTACTAGCATGTGTGGGAGCTCCCTCGTTGCTTAAAGTAATAGTGGCATAGGCTTGTGAGACCTTGCTTCTAGAATTGGCTGAGCTCTAGCTAGCCCGGCACCTTAGTTGCTTAATTAGGATTTTTGCAAGGTGCTAGAGAACATAGATAGAGGGGTGTAGTCTTGGTTAGACCGATCGTTTTAATTCCACACTTCTTTCGGTTAGCCGACGCGATTAATTTTAGAAAGGACTATTCACCCCCCTCTAGTCCGCCATCTCGATCTAACACCAAGCTATGCCCTGTTAGCCGTGAGACACAACCTCTTACACCCACCAATACCTATACCATATCCCTACCCGGTCTCTATTTCTTTTCACCATTTATCTTGAGAGTAATAATAATAATCACGTATTGTGAGTAACAACAGGTTAATCATGCTACCGATAGCCTAAGCATAGCAGCCCACGCAGGGAAGCAAATCGAAAACATGCTGTGCACGGATTTTAAAGCTTGTACCGCGACCAAACCGTTACTCCTAAACATAAACGGTCTTCACTACACTCAAGATAGTATATGAGGCTACTTAATCAAGCTATAACACTACTGAAAGGTCCTAATGGCTAGAGGGGGGTGAATAGCCTAATAAAATTTCTACAATAACACTTAACAAAATAGTTAGATAATTATGAGGTGAAGCAAGTGTTGCGCTAGCCTACTCAAAATACAAGCCACCTACCACAATTCTAGTTTAGATAGTGTCGATTCACACAAGAGCTATGACACTACCCTATGTTAGTGTGCTCTTAAAGGCTAACTAAAGAACCACACCAACTAAGCAAGCAAGCTCTCACAACTAGCTACACTAAAGAGCTTGTCAACTAGTTTGCGGTAAAGTAAAGAGAGTGATCAAGAAGGTTATACCGCCGTGTAGATGAAAGAACCAATCAATCACATGGATAAATAACAATGAAGACCAATCACCTCGGAATCAAAGATAAACACAATGATTTTTTACCGAGGTTCACTTGCTTGCCGGCAAGCTAGTCCTCGTTGTGGCGATTCACTCACTTGGAGGTTCACGCGCTAATTGGCTTCACACGCCAAACCCTCGATAGGGTGTCGCACAACCAACACAAGATGAGGATCACACAAGCCACGAGCAATCCACTAGAGTACCTTTTGGCTCTCCGCCGGAGAAAGGTCAAGAACTCCTCACAATCACCACGATCGGAGCCGGAGACAATCACCACCCTCCGCTCAACGATCCTCGCTGCTCCAAGCCGTCTAGGTGGCGGCAACCACCAAGAGTAACAACCGAAATCCGCAGCGAAACACGAACACCAAGTGCCTCTAGATGCAAACACTCAAGCAATGCACTTGGATTCTCTTCCAATCTCACAAAGATAATGAATCAATGATGGAGATGAGTGGGAGGGCTTTAACTAAGCTCACAAGGTTGCTATGTCAATGCAAATGGCCAAGAGAGTGAGCTTGAACCGGCCATGGAGCTTAAATAGAAGCCCCCATGAAATAGAGCCGTTGTACCCCTTCACTGGGTACAGTGCGAGGTGACCGGACGCTCTGGTCCAACTGACCGGACGCTGCTTCTCAGCGTCCGGTCGCCCGATGGCGGTCACGTGTCTCTTGCGTTCAACAGAGAACGTTTGATCTCAATGGTCAACATGTTGACCGGACGCTGGACCCTCAGCGTCCGGTCGTTTACAGTAAGGGTCCAAAACGTGTTTTTACTGACCGGACATGTCCGGTCATGCCTGACCGGACCCTACCAGTGTCCGGTCAGATGATGTCTTCTCTGTGCGCCTTACGTCAGCGTACGTCAGCACTAACCGGACACACCCTGCCAGCGTCCGGTCATTTGACCGACGCCAGCATCTTCGCTGTTACACCTGACCGGACGCGTCGGTCCAACCGTGGCCAGCGTCCGGTCACTCCCAGTGACCTTCGTCTTTTCTGTCTAGGGCGCCGGTGGCACCGTTGGACTGTCCGCACTCTACGGGCGAACACTCCGCTGGTGGAGTTACTTACCCTTACACCTAAACTTCACCACCATTGATCAAATGTGCCAACCAGCAAGTGTACCACCTTGTGCACATGTGTTAGCGTATTTTCACAAATATTTTCAAGGGTGTTAGCACTCCACTAGATCCTAAATGCATATGCAACGAGTTAGAGCATCTAGTGACAATTTGATACCCGCATTCCGATACGAGTTTCACTCCTTTTAATAGTACGGCTATCAAATCTAAATGTGATCACACTCTCTAAGTATCATGATCACTAAAACAAAATAGCTCCTATGCTTTATACCTTTGCCTTGAGCCTTTTGTTTTTCTCTTTCTTCTTTTCAAGTTCAAGCACTTGATCATCACTATGGCATCATCTTCATCATGCTATGATCTTTGTTTGCTTTGTAACTTGGAGTGTGCTACCTATCTCATGATAACTTGATAAACTAGATAGCACTTAGGGTTTCATCAATTCACAAAAATCAAACTAGAGCTTAACCCAATTTCTTAAAATAGTTTGCTAAATATAGCAATGTCTAACTGTCAACAGGCTTGGAAATTTTTCTAAGTTTTGAGTTGAACTCTATTTCAAATTTCATTTCTAAGTTATTGAAAATATTAGCTAGCAAGGTTATTTTTCAACAGCAAGTATTTCATCATCTTCTACAAAGTTCACAATCCAAACTTTATTTAAGCCCCATATATAAGTTCTATAGTAATTTTACTCAATAAAAATTGCTTTACAACCATGCTTGATAATTATACGAATCGTGGAGTAACTTTTCGTTTTGCATTCTTATTGATCGTTTTAGTTGAAATACTTCACCTATTTGTTTCATCACATGCATTACCCCATAAGTACGATACTCATGATGTGTTTTAGTAAATGATTTAGGGTGTAACACTGAGGCTGTTACAGCTAACGACGGGGAAATGTTTTTTTTATACATTCTCGCGTTGATTAAATTTTTGTGTGGTATTATTTAAAACGAGCTAGAGCTTTTTTTTTTATATATAGGAAAACGAGCTGGAGCTGGGAAGGGGAAAGCACAGGTACCGTCACCGATGACTGTGTTTGAAAATTCAATTGGGGAGGTTTACTTCAATCTGGTTATTGTGACGCGATTACTGGCTGGGTGGCTGGTAGGTGGGCCAGGCTGGAAGGACGGGAGGCCCTCCTTTTACGACGGCGTCAATCGTCAAACCCTCCTCGTTTCTTCTAGAGCTTAGCAAACTCGCAATCGCAAGACTAGTGCATCTTTCTTTCTCTTTTGTTTTCATTTTCTTGGGCAGTAAGAACTGCAGCAGATTTTTGGACTGGGAATTTCTTGCCAGGAAATCAGTGCCATGCTTACACCACACCACGTGTGCTGCTAGGCTCGCACTAGTTCGTTCGCCTAACCCCATGTGAGGTGTGAGCTCCCAATTTCATTCTCTTTTTTCTGGCTTTTTTATATCAGAATGGGCATTAGCGCATCTGATTACCCGCACAGATGCAATGCGGAAAGCAACATCCTTTGCTCCTCCCGATTAAGAAATGGGAACCGGAGCAAACATGGCTGCCGGTGCCAGACGACAACCAACAGGCGACCATCCTCTCCTCATGGCCCGTGCCTGGCTACCATCATCAGGCACTGCTACGGCCTGTTCGCTGGTCGGTTTCTGGGTTGGTTTAGGCTGACTCGTGCTGATTTGTTGTGAGAGAAAAATATTGTTGGCTAACTGATTTGGGCTAGCTGAAACAAACAAGCGAACACTGCTGGTACACGGAGTACACCCTCATTGAGCTCAGTGACCACCACGGGTCTGTTTGGTGACACTGACAGACAACCCAGAGGCCACCCAAAAATGCGCCCAAAACCGGGGATTGAGAGATGAAATCTGGCTGCCGATCTGGGGTTGGACCTCGCATGATTATAAAACAAATAAACTCCCCCGAAGAGGCGCTTTCTCTCTTGGTACCATCAGCTGTGCACCGACGCAGACGCCATGATTAATAAAGCTTATTAATTAAAGAAGCAGAGGGAGATAGACTAGATCCAGCTCGTTTTATTAGGGCACCCGAGTTAGCTGATAGCACTAACCTAAACTCTCCAACAGTATTAGCTCTAAGCAATGACTCATAGTATAATTAGACTCACATAACACTCTTACATGTTTCTAGAATGTGTGTATGAGCCTAGCTCTTGATTAAGAGTTAGTTTTTCTCTTTATTCTATTAAAATATAAAAGAAATGCTTAGAGCTAGCTTATGAACCAACCATTACGGATGCCCTTAGCAATGACCACCCTGTTCGGCAGCCTGTATCTGGCTTATATAAGCCTTGCTTATCAGCCAATAAACAGTATTTTTTTCTCACACCAAACCAACAATAATTTCAGTCATAACTTATAAGTCAATCCAACCAAAACGAACAAGACGGAAATGCTAGCGTTAACGCACGTGAGAGTATCAACGTACGAGTCACTGGAAGATCCCGGTGGATACCAAATTGTTAGGTCACGAGGAGGAGGAGGAGGGACCGGTGGTATCCGGAAGGAAATACGTACAAGTCAGCGTAGAATATCCGGGTGTCAGGGCTTGCGTATGTATGCGCCAGCGCACGTACGAATCGCTTTCGGAGTCGGGCGGTAGGAGGAACAGGTCAGTCCGGAGCTCCTGACCCGACCGTTGCAGTTGAAGCGTCCACGTCGCGTACTCGCGTCAGCCCACACGCCAATTCACCAACCGCTTGTTCAACTTCAAGCGTCGCCGTCCAACGATCCAACCGGGCCTCCTTTTTCATTCTAAACGGGCCATGGCCCGGGCCATACCGGGTGTGGCACGAGATGTCTTCTCTCGCCGGGGCGCTCTAGCCTGCTACCCGCCGTCATGGAAAAACGCAACCGGCCCAGCCCAAGCAGCCGCTGAGTCGCCACTTCTCCTTCTGGTTTCCTCTGGGACTCCGGCCGGTTCCCCATCGCCGCGTTCCGCGGTGCGCCGCTGCCGACCGGGGCGGGGCGGGGCGTCGGCGGCGAGCGCAGGCTTACCCTCCTCCGCAGCTTGCGTGAATCCCCGACATGGCGTCAGGATCTCTGCATATTCCGCGTCATAGGGAAACCGACTGGGCCTCACGACGACCCCGCCTCTTACAATCAGGTTAGATGATCACTGCAATTTCTCGGCATGGCGTCAGGATCTCTACATATTCCGCGTCCTTTGATCTCGCCAAACTGATTTAAGTTTAGGGACCGTTTTTATCTTCCGATGAGGTTAGTTGACACTCTCTCTCTGTGAATTTAGCTAAACTTACGATTGTTTGAGTTAGGGCCATTGTAGAACATCAAAATTGTAATTTAGAACGGAGGTAGTAGTATTTTATTCCCATGTACCGTGTTGTTGCTCTGGACAGACATTCACTGTCAAACGAGGATCAACAAAAATTTGTAAGGAGTGTTCATTGTAAGCGAAGCATTTCCAAGATGCAGGCAGTAATCTATCAAGTAGCAGTGCCTCCAAAAAATTCCTTGCAAGATGGGACATAACATGATCATTGATCAAGTAACCAGATTTCTAGGCACAAGGAAAAATACCCAGCAGGATCATTAATTCCATTTCCAGGAAGAGGCAACAAACCTTTTCCATTTCCAGGTTGAAGAAACAAACCTTGCAAGGATCAGGATCAGGATCAGGATTAGGAATCCATCCCTCCTCAGAGTCCACAAATGTATACCCTTCCCTTATGTACATCACCACACAAAGGAGCTAGTACAATACTAGAGTATACCAAGTCACCACCAACGGTAAAAAAAAAATAACCCACCCCCCTGCCCATTTCTCCCAGGACGTATACCATCCCCTACCCCCAATTATAAAATACCTTACCTCTCTCACCATTTACCTCCACCACCCCAAATCAAATTTACACCGTTACATCCCCTTATACCCACACAAACTATACCCTGGTCCCGTCCTCCCGCCACAAAACTAAGAATTTAGAGGACGCTAACTGCGTCGTCCATCATCAACAAGCAAATTAGGCTTCAGGCGAATCCTTCTTGGCAATGCCGAAGTGCAGTTACCTTGGCTGCGGGCGTGCTGGGAATGATTTAGCGTGCCTCATCTGTGGAGTTGGTCGAGGGGTCGATGAGCGGCTCATTGTTTGCGAGCGCAGCAGCATGTCCACCATGGATGAAGTCTGGTAGGCCTGGATTAGGCTCTCGCTGTCCGTCGAGTCCCCGCGTGCGGTTGCCCTCTGCCATGAGTGGGAGCTCAAGCCTGAGAGGACGTATGCCCGACCGGATGCCTCGTACCTTTGCTGATTGGCCATCCGATCTTGCATCTCCTTCAGCTCAGCATCCAATGCTTGGCACAGACGGTCACCGGACTGTCCTGATGCCGATCCCATGATCATTCTCCGGCAGTCTTCGAGTAGAGAAACACTGTTGGTCAGGTCACTGCGCTCTGCAGAAAACCTTGCTTCAGCCATCACCTCGGCTGCATGAAGACGGTTCTTCTGGCGGTCCACCTCGATTGACACGCTTTGTACTGAGACGAATGCTGGCCTGGAGATCTTCACTTGCACATCAGCCATATTCACTGTCTCCTTCATGAGTGGATTTTTGTAGACGCAGCCAACCTTGAGAAGTGCGGTTTCCCCATAGCCTGGTGGAACGTTTACAGACACAAGAAAATCCCTTTCCTCTTCAGCATACAGGTCCCCGACATCTATGGAGCCATTCCTCTTATCATCTGAAACTCTGCTAGAATAGCTGCCTGATCTTATGGAGCCAAAGTGCACGTCAGGGTGGAGGCTCTCCACCTTAACATGCAGACCTTGTGCAACTACACTCAAAAGCCCACCAATGCACTGCGCAAATGCATCTTGAATAGCAGCCTCTGTCTCAATGAATGAAAAGGTCCCACCAGAAGTTTGTGAGATGGAGTGCAGGGAGACGGAGTCATGGTCAGCACCAAATCCAAAGACATGAACAGGTACCTGCTGGTTACCATTAGTGGATGGCAAGAGCGCACAATACTCTGGTGCTCCTTGGTGTACACCAGCAGTTGGTGAGACTGTATAGGTATCTTGACCGTCTGATAAAAGGATGATGCTGCAGACTGGATTCTTGGCCTGGCGTTCTTCGATCACCTTGGAGCCTTTCCTGAGGCCCTCTGCAATATTGGTCCCTCCATTTGACGTCAGTGAATTAACAGCCAGCAAGCTTTGCTGCCGACCAGACTCAGTCATCCTACGAAGTGGGAAGAGCCTACGTGCGGATGATGAGAAGGCGATGACAGAAAGCCGATCAGAGGATCCAAGGTTCTGAATGACAAATCCCATAGCCCTCTTCAACAATGCAAGTTTGGTACCCGCCATACTTCCACTGACATCAAGAACTGTGATGAGATCAACAGGGGCACGAGTTGTACTTAGTCCGTTGCCATCTCCGAGATTGCTGGATGACTGCAGATCCTGAGCAAGGGGTGCCTTAAGGTGAATTAGAACAGTGAAGTTTCTTTCTGATGTATTTTCAGGTACTTCAGTGAACTCTGGATATGTTTTTATCTCTACTGTTCTCAAACAGCCCTGCTGAGTGTCATTAGCCTCTTCACACAACAAATCCAAGGGTTCATCATCGTTGAAAGTACTAGGGTCTGTGTCAGGCAGCAATGTGGCCAGATGATGAAGCCGGCCAGAAGAGCGCGCACGGGGAAGTGGTCGCAATATGTTCATATGGCCTCCATTTTGGTACCCATTAACTGGATTGATCCTTACATTTCCTTGGGGTAATTCAGCAGGCAGGGGACCTCGGAATGGGAGCTCCTTCCATTTGATACGGCAGACTGGGCAGCTGCTGCTTCCGTGCTTAACATTTGCCGAAATACAATGGAAGTGGAAGGTGTGTGAGCACTCTGCTGTGAAGAGAGCATGGCCCTGACCAGGCTTCATTGTGGTCAAGCATATGGCACATGTTTTCTGGAAAAGAAGCGGTGAAAAGTATAAGAATAAGAAATAGACATCTAATCTAAGAATGGTAAAAGCATGTAAAGAAGAAACAGACATCAAACCTATCACACATCTTCCATAGATAAATTTACAGTGAGGAGGAAGTCGATAAATTGTTTGATACTTTGGTCCTAAAGAAGTACTCTATATTTGAAGTGCTGTCATGGCTGATCCCAAACGGTGGTCATATGCCGCAGTTTCAGACTTGCAGCCAGAAAGCAACCGTTCTGAAATTATATTGAAGTAACATGGTTTTTGAAGAAAAACTACCTCTACAATCAGTCATGTAGCCATAGGCAGCCCATGGTCAAACTAATCTTAATATTATCCATAGAATTAGATGCCTTAATCTGAATTAGTTATTGCTGACTAGTTAATACACCTCAGTCCAGAAGAAAAAGAAGAATAAAGGGGCGATGACCTCAGGCAAGCAGTTTGGAAACCAAATACTAGCAGCGTGTCCGAAACAAGTAGCTGCAGACGTTGCAATTAATAAGTATTGCAGGTTTGCAACTGGGCCATGGTCGGAATCCTTTCTTTTGCAATTCTGTCATCAGGGCGCCCCAAAGCGAGCCGGTGGTGGGCTCTCGGGAATCCGTAGAGTCCCTGTGCTGCAACGTGCAAGTTTGGAGCAAGAACGCACAAGGGATCTGAGAACAGTGCCGGAGCTGTTCTGAAAAGGATGCTGTGCCTCCACAAAAAGAAGTAAAGCTAGAGGGCAGGCTATGGAGGAGAAAAGGGGAGAGGGAAAAAAGTGAATGATGAATGGGAGAGGGCCTGAGGGGTATGGTGGTGGTGGTACTATGGCTATGTCCTCTGTCCTATGGACTATGGAATGTGAGAGAGGAGAGCAGGGAGCGGAGGACCCCATGATGATATTCCTCCACCATTGCCACCTCCTGCATCCCCTTTCTCTACTAGTGTAGCCCCCCTTTTGCGTGTGTGGATGTGTGATGAAAGCTACTGGTAGCACTGTTGCATGCATCATTTGGAGCAAAAGAACATCACAGCACAGGTGTACAACTACTGCAGCGCTTGCTGTGAATATAATTTTTTTTTCTTGTTTGGAGCTGACCTGCCAGGCTGCTACTGCAGTTGAAGATTTGAAGGACCAAAATAATAAATTAGCAGAGCAAGCAGGAGAGTGATCTTTTGGAGTTTTATTATATGGGTGGATCTTGGCAATAAGTTGCAACCTTCAGCGGATCGATGGATGGAGACGGAGAAGGAGACGGAGACGGGAGGACGGACGGTACCTTGAAGGATTTGCTGCCGGATTTGGAGAGGCGGAGCCCGGCGGAAGTCGGGGTCGGGGTGGTGGGCATGAGCGCGCCGGCGCCGGCGCCGCCACTGTTCACCTTGCCGTTGGCGCTGCTCTGCTCGGCCGAAGCAGCCGTCGGGGTGGTGTTGGTGCTCGTCGCGGCGGACGACGAGGAGGCGACCGGCGACACGAGTGCCGCCGTGGAGGAGGCGGTGTTGGGCGAGCTGGCGTCGTCGCCTTCCAGCGTCCGGGGCACGTAGACGCAGAGGTTGAGCCCCAGCGACATCTTGGCCTTCCGCCATCTGCTCTCCATTATGCTCGCGCAGTCGCAGCTCGGCCTCAAGCTTTCGCTGCTGCTGCTAGCTTGCTGAGATGAGCCTGAGCTGACTGTGAGTTGAGCTACTTCCTGTTGTAAGAAGAGAGAAAGAAGGAAGAAGGTGGTGGGTGGGTATTTGGTGGGGAGGTCAGAAGCAGATTTGGCGGCGCTTTTGCCCGGTTTGGTGGCTGGAAGGAGGAGGAGCAGCCGCCGCCGCGGAGGCCATGGCCATGCGAAGCACAGCACCCTGAGACCGGAGCCTCGTAGCAGCTTGGGAAATCAAGAAAGGGGAGGTTAAAGAGGAAAGAGAAAGGGAAAGAGGCGTATGGTATGGATGGATGGCTATTTGACCTTAGCAGCCAAGCCAGTGCGATGAGAAGAGAGAGCGGGGGAAGGAGACGACGGAGGGAGCAGCCTTTTAACAAAGAGGAAAAGCAGCAACACCACCAAAGCGAGCAGGAGCACAGGCCCCCTATGGGGGAGAAGGAAAAGGTTGGGGAAGAGCTGAATGATGGTTGATGGCGAGGAGTGAACAACAGCACAACACAAGAGGAGAGGAAGAGGAGAGACAAAGGCCTCTCTCTTCTTCAGAGCTCAGCTTGGGAGCTGGGAGTGGTGACCACAGATCACTGGGTCGCCTGTGCGTTGTATATCAAGGGGCTGTTTAGTTCCACCCAAAACGCCAAATTTTTCAAGATTCCCCGTCACATCGAATCTTTGGACGCATGCATGAAACATTAAAAATAAATAAAAAATAAAACTAATTACACAGTTTAGACGAAATCCACGAGACGAATCTTTTAAGCCTAATTAGACTATGATTGGACACTATTTGTCAAATAACAACGAAAATGCTACAGTAGCATTTCGCCAAAAAATTTGCGAACTAAACCGGCCCCAAGGCGGTGGTGGCGCCTACTGAACTGTCCAGCTCGGCTCAAAGCAGGAGTATTTGCCCCGTATTTTCATGTGCATGCTTTCTGCTTCGTGCGCCACGCCGAGCTGGACTTCTCGTCGGCTTCGGCGGCAGCCTCTGTGCCTCTGTGCCTCTGTGCCCTGCCCCTGCATCTGCGCTGCGCCGTAGTTTATCAGAAGAGGACCGGTAATTTTCTGACGTGCTTTGTTGCCTTCTTTTTATTCACCCAATGATGCGTGAAAGAGAAACAAAAACAAGAAGATTAGGCCCGCCGGGTCAAATTCGTCTCCTCCTTTCTCCTGTAGGAGTGTATATGCATAATTCCTTTCCCGGCGCCGCCTCCCTGTCACGGGTTTCCTCGCGTCGCCGTTGATGGGCACAGCCATTTACCATCGCCACTACCGAGTTGCTGTTGTGCGTGTGTGTGCCACTAGTTTTATAATAAGTACTCTGTATATATACACACTTCATCCATCGCAAAATAATTATACATCTTCAGCGTGTTTGGTTCATGGAGTTGCTGCATCCAGAATCAGTTCGTCCGGCATGGATTACTCCCGCTAGAATCGGATAGTGACAGGACGCTGTTTGGATTAGAGGACCACCTCGCTCGGACTGAGTCATCCGATGGTTTCGTGATCGGTTGCCCCGCTCACGCCGTGTGAAGGTCTATCCGGTATCACTTGGTGCATCGTAGTCGTGTTTGGTTTCTCTGCTCGCACTTTTCGCCTGTATTCTTTCGTTTATCTGCCCTCCTCAGAATGCTGCGGATAGGCTCATGCGTTTATACTAGCGTATGGAATCACCTGGCGACGGACGAGTCTGTTCCATGCTGCAAACCAAATGCTGCGTATAGGCTCGGACACAGGGTCGGATCGTTCCGCACGGGTCCATTACCCAAACCAAACACACCGCTTGTTTCTCAAAAAGTCATGAACTTATATTGATGATATTTTCTATAAATATTATTAACTGTAAAAACTTCTCGAAAAGTAAAAGATGTGGTTGTTTTTGACCAAGAGAGGTATATGGTGTGGACAGAGCTTTCTTCCTCCACTAGTGTTATATACCTTTATTTCTTGTCCCTTCTCTCCAACGTGTGTCACATGTTCAATCCTTCATCTCTGTGTGTTTTGCTGCCGTGTCATCGTGTGGTTTGAAAAAACAACGTGCTGTGATTTCAGTTTCATCCAGGGAAGAAGACAGGAAGGGAAGGGGAAGCATAGCGAAGCCCTTTCGGGAGCTGAACCTAAAACCTACCCGAAAATAGGAACCCAGGTAAGCTAAGGCCACGTTTAGTTCGCGAAATGAATTTTTTTTATGTCACGTCGGATGTTTCGGGATGTTGAAAGGGGTTTTCGGATACTAATAAAAAACTAATTATATAACTCGTCTGGAAACCGCGAGACGAATTTATTAAGCCGTCATTAGCGCATGTTAGTTACTGTAGCACTTATGGCTAATCATGGACTAATTAGTCTTAAAACATTCGTCTCGCGATTTCCAACCAAACTGTGCAATTAGTTTTTTTTCGTCTATATTTATTACTCCATGTGCCGCAAGATTCGATGTGATAGTTTAGGGTGAAATTCTTGAGAAACTAAACAAGGCCTAAGCAGCCAGTGGCGTTCAGTGGAGGTGGGCGTAGCGTAAGCCGTAACCGAAAAGGCAAGGGGTGACTGAAGCGTGCGAGAACCAAGGAAGGAGACGATGGTGACTGGGCTGGGACGACTCGAGAGAGAGAGAGAGGTGTTTGAAAATGAAAACAATGGAGGTGTTAGAAAAGAAAAGAGTAAATTTCACTGGCGGTCCTCGAACTTGTCTCGAGTTCTCATATAGGTCTCGGTACTTTTAAATTGCACATTCAACTTCCTAAACTTGTTCCGAGTTCCCATCCAAGTCCCGATACTTTCAAATTACGCATTTAGCTCTCTAAGCTTGTCTCAAGTTCTCATCCAGATCCCGAATTACGCATTTAGGTCCTTAAACTTGTCCTAAGTTCTCATCCCAGTTCAAAAATACACGTCCAACTCCCCAAAATGTATTATTGTACCATTAAGGTCCATCCCCTCCCCACACAATGTGTTTCATGTGAATAGCTAGCTTCCTAGGACCTGCTTCACGGCTTGGGCGTTCTTGTCGTATTTGCTCTACCACACGTCCTAGCCAAGCCTTCCCTCCTTGATTCCGCCTGACTTGCTCCTGCTCCACCTCACTGTGGCATCGGCCCTTGCCTCACAGCAATCACATTCAACACCACCGTAGCCACCACCACACTCCTTTTGGTCCCTCGTCGAGCAGGAGCTCATGCTCTCACCATCTCTTCACACTTAGTTCCCTGCACTCCCATCCTTCTTCACCTCCCTCGAACAACAATTGGGTCGTTGTTGTAGTGCAGTAGGGTGAGTGGAGCATGCAGCATGGCGGTGCGGCGAGCACGACATGGCCTAGCGTGGCACCATGGGTGCGGCACCGCACTAACGATGCAACATAGGCATGCATGGTGCAGCGTTGCGTGGCTACGCGAGTGAGGCGGGCATGTGCGGTTTGACGAAGGTGAGGATGATGGTACAGGGGTGGATGGACCATAATGGTACAACAATACAACTTTAGGGATCTGAGTGTGTAATTTAAAAGTATTGTGACATGTACGAGAACTTGGGACAAGTTTAGAGAGCTAAATGAGTAATTTAAAAATACCGAGACCTGAATGAGAACCTAGGACAAGTTTAGGAAGCTAAATATGCAATTTGAAAGTACCGGACCTAGATGAGAACTCGGGACCAGTTCGAGGACCGCCGGTGAAATTTACTCAAAAGAAAACCCTCCTGGGACTTTGGTCTTGTTTAGTTACTCCCTTAAAGTTTACTCCCTATCCTATCAAATGTTTCGACACATGTATAGAGTATTAAATATAGACTAAAAAATAACTAATTGCACAGTTTACGACTAATTAGGCTTAATAAATTCGTCTTGCGGATTATTGACACATGTGATAATAACGGATTAATTAGGCTTAATAAATTTGTCTCACGGATTATTAACAGATTCTATAATTTATTTTTTTATTGGTATTCGAACCTCTATACGACACCTGATATAATACCCAAAACCTTACGCCCTATATTTAAACAAACGCCGGCGCGTGCAGGCCAGTGAGTAGTGCCCTTGTTTAGTTCCAACCCAAAATCCTAAAAAGTGCTATAATACCTATCACATCGAATGTTTGCAGCCCGTGCATGGAGCATTAAATGTAGACGAAAAAAAACTAATTGCACAGTTTAGTGAGAAATTGCAAGACGAACGTTTTAAGTCTAATTAGTCCATATTTGAACACTAATTGCCAAATAAAAACAAAAGTACTACAATAGCCCCAAATTTCAAATTCGTGGAACTAAACACACGCGTAGTGTCATCCTGCCGGTGCCGGCCGTCCGCCTACCTTTTGCTGCCCTGCCTTGTGTCTGTCCTTGCGTGCACTGATGAGGTCAACTGCAACTCTGGTTACTACGAATTCGAACTGCTCAGTTACTACCATAATAAAAGTTTCAAAAGTAGCCCAGGGACGGCTTAGGGTTAGCTGGGAGAAGGTGTAATCAGTGTGACCTACTGACCTGAGCTCATGTGTTTTAGTAATAAAATAAAATCTGTATTGAAGCAGTACTGTACGTGGTGGTATCATTCCATGCGTCCATGCCTCGTTCTCTCTTTACAAAAAGGCATGTGTTTTGAGTAGATTTATAGAAAAAAATATTATCAATATTTATACCTTCTATTATATTTAATTTTTCTAAATTTGACTAGATTAATATTGTCGATATTTGTACCTCCTAATATATTTATTATAAAAATATATTATCCTGCCAGATCCAATGATATTTATTATATATTTATAAAATATTTTTATGTTTGTGGTTAGACATTCAAATGTTTGACTTTTCAAAAAAAAAGAAATGTACGTACATTTGCTTTGGAAGAGAGAGAGAGTGTGTGCACGACAAAGAATATATGATTTCATCAGGATACTAAGGAGATGTTTGGTTCCACGCCATACTTCCTGACGGCCACAGAAAGTTAGCCCTTGTTTAGTTTCATCCTAAATTCCCAAAAAGTGCTACAGTACTTGTCACATCGAATGTTTGCGGCCCGTGTATGGAGCATTAAATGTAGACGAAAAAAAACTAATGACACAGTTTGGTGGGAAATTGCGAGACGAACGTTTTGAGCCTAATTAGTCCATGTTTAAACACTAATTGCTAAATAAAAACGAAGGTGCTACAGTAGTCCCAAATTCTAACTTTCTGGAACTAAACAAGGGCTTAGGTAGCTGTTTGGTTCATGACTCCACGAGTCAAAAAGTCAAGATTCACGCCACAAACTGTGGCGGCCATTTTTAGCGCCTCAACCGCGGCATCGCCGTAGATGCGGCGTGGCTTGCAGTTGCGTGCATCCAAACAGCCCCTAAACAGAATAGATCCGCGTTGCTCCGTACCTTATGCTAAGGCGTGCTAGCCTCAGCAACATGGACACTTATTTTTTGGTTTATATTTATATTGATCTTTTGTGTGGGAGAAGAATGGAAAATTGGAGACGATAGAACATTCGTTGATTCACGCATCCAGGCAACGAGCCAGAGCCCATGCCCATGTCTCGCTGCCGCCGCCCGCGTAGCCGTGACCGCGCGTCTCAACCGCCGGCGCCGTGCCCTCCAGGCAACGAGCCAGAGCCCAGAGCCCAGCGCCCAGCGCCCAGCGCCCAGCGGCACGGGCCACATGCCGAGCATGCCAGACGGCACGGGACGTGCGGCCCGCATGCGCATGCGCATGCGCTTGTGTGGAGGACTGGATGGCACGACTCGCGCGACACGGACAAGGCTAGTGTGGTGACCGCATGCAGCGCTGCAGGTCTGCAACGCAACGCCGGTTGGTTGGCTGGCCGGCCGTTGGCCGTTGCAATAATACGCGGCCGTCCCGACACCCGTGGGCTGCTGGCCGCGGTGAAAAAACAAGACGGGCGTGTTTTTAACACGGAGGGTGAAAGGTGAATGAAGACGATACACTCCATTTTCAGAGTGATTCTTTTGTTTTTTACAGCGATTCCAAGGAGCAGCTGATAGATGAGTGCTGGGTGAGTCGGACTGGAATGGAGAGGAGGAGGCCACCGGCCAGCTGATAGATGAGTGCTGGGTGAGTCGGACTGGAATGCTGGGTGAGTCGGACTGGAATGGAGAGGAGGAGGCCACCGGCCGGCCGGGGCGCGCGGCGGCCGGCATGAAGTGGTGGGAAGCGGCCGAACCGGATGGGTAGACGTACGGAGAGTCGGAGAGAGCCGCCGCAACGCAGCAAGCGAACACCCCAACAGCGCGAGTAGACGTGTATGTATTCAGAGACTGTAGAGAGACTCGTCCATTTTCACCTGCCTCCAGTGTTGCTTACTGTTAACACACTAGTCCACCAACCTCGAGACGCAACGCAACAAGCGATGCAAGCTTACAGGCGACTTAATCATAAAAACTAATAAAATTTGTGAGAGAGACGAGTGAGCCATTATTAATAGTGAAAAGCTAACAAATGTATGGGTGGTTTATGGGTGGGCTAAACGAAGACTACAAAGAACCTTACAACCAGCAACCGGATATATTATTAACCTTGCTCTAACAAAATTAGGAGGAGATACTCTCTGGTCTCTTCCATACTACTCTCTCCATTGTAAATCGTATAAGCCGTTTTAATTTTAATTCAATTTCATCTAAAAATAACATTAACTTGTGTGATATATCAGATAAAATAACATTAGTTTTTTCACTGAGGATCCAAAGACTTCTGACTAATTTTTAGCTAGCTGGTTTTAAGCTAGAGCTGACAATTAGCCTTATGTGATCCAAACAAAGCCTTAATGCTCTACCTGATATCATTTACTAAATAGATGCTGGAGCTCTCTAAGGAGCAAAAAAAAAAAAAAAAAAAACCTCCCAAAACCACTTTGGGAAGTACTACTAGTAAAAGTTACCAATACTAAGTTCATGTTTGGATGCCAGAATTTAAGTTAACTAAATTTTAGATAATATTTTAGATCACTTGTTTAGAGTCTCTAGAGTTAAAATGATTTAAAATTTAGTAGCTTAAACAGGAAGGATCACTTGCAATTTAGAATGGGGTGAGTAAAAGCTACCAATAGAGCACGCAGCTGGAAGGAGTAGAAGAGCTGGGTGGTCGTCTACTCACGGGCGGCATGATTGATGATGTTGCCTTGCAATTGCAATGAAATAAGAGTTAAATGCATGGGTGGTCCATCAACTTGCGCTATAGTTTCACTTAAGTCTATCAACTCTGAAATTGGGTTTTTTGGGTCCATAATCTTTGTTAGTGACGTATTCCTAGCCCATATCCCTTTTATTTTAATTTTTTAACCAACGTGGCACCTCCGGGTCCCGGTGGACGCCACACACACCCATGCATGTGCATGCATGATGCATGCACGCCGGCGTCTCCGTGTTGTTCTTGCGGCGACCGGCTGATTTCGCCGGCGGCTACCTGGGATGGTCTGCTGCTGCACCACCAACGTTGACACCTGGCATCCGAAGTCCGTGGACGTGAGCAGGTTCCCGAGGACGCCGAGCTCCAGGTGCTCGCTCCAGTCCGATATGCCGACCGTCAGCGGTGACTTGGGGCCGTCCGCTCGCCGGCCGACGATCAGCAGGTCCGACGCCGAGCTGGACTTCCGGATGATGCCCACCATCTCATCGGAACCACAGACCAGGTTCTCGCTGTAGGCGACGCGGTGGTCATCGACCCACCGACTAGCGTACTCCTACAGCGCCAGACCTGCTAACGTACTCCTGCAGCGCCAGGTCCCCTTTTATCCATCACTCACTGGCTCGACGAGGAGGCAGTACATCAGCCGGTGGGTCGATGACCACCGCGTCGCCTACAACGAGAACCTGCAGCCTGTTCGGCTGGTGCTGATACGATCGTATATGATCGTGGATTATTACTACTTGCTGATTTGATGTGGGAGAAAAATATTGTTCTGGCTGAAAATTTACGATCATTTACGACCAAGCGAATAGGCTGGTCTGTGGCTCTGATGAGATGGTGGGCATCATCCGGAAGTCCAGCCCGGCGTCAGACCTGCTGATCGTCGGCCGGCCCCAAGTCACCGTTGACGGTCGGCATATCGGACTGGAGCGAGCACCTGGAGCTTGGCGTCCTCGGGGACCTGCTCACGTCCACGGACTTCGGATGCCAGGTGTCAACGTTGGTGGTGCAACAGCAGACCAGGGCAGCCGCCGGCGAAATCAGCCGGTCGCCGCAGAACAACACGGAGACACCGACGTGCATGCACATGCATGCGTGTGTGCGGCGTCCACCCGGACAAAGTGCCCGGTCGGTTAAAAAATTGAAACAAAGAGAGATATGGGTTAGAAATACGTCACTAACAAAGATTATTAATCTAAAAACTCACTTTCAGAGTTGATGGAACTAAGGCCCTGTTTGGTTCCGAGCTCCTAAAACTTTAGTTCCTAAAAGTTTTAGGCAACTTTCTAAAACATTCTAAAAGAGTGTTTGGTTGCACCTCCTAAAACTGACTAAAAGCAATAAATGTTGTTGAACAAAGACACTTTTACCCTTCTTTAGGAGAGAGAGAGGGGGGAGGGGGCAATAAATGAGAGGTAGTGGGGGTAATGAAGGTTTTAGGAG